>NC_053116.1:2702067-3005817 GCF_010015445.1 Perca fluviatilis
CTTATCTTTTTCAATAAGATGCTCATTGTCAAACTCTCTTTGGATGAGAGCATCATATCAGTTGAGTCAGACATCCAGCAGGTGGCAGCACAGCACCTTCTCTTTCTTTACACATGCTCAGTTTAGCAGAGAACAGCTCAGGGCTTTTTAAGATGTGTATTTTTAATTCAACCGTCACTGTATTAGAGTAACATTTAGGCTACAAAATAAAGTGCATTAAAATGTCAACAGACACATGACATCTCACCACATTGTTGACGCTTTTGTAAGCTTTGTAAGCTACACAAACACACGCACAGCAGAAAGAGACACTGCACGGTTTGTTTTTAGTGCACACGGGAACACACACACACACACACACACACACACATACATACAACGCCACGTTTCCTAGCAACCGTCCTCTGAACAGTAGCATCCATCACAGAGAGCGTGTTGACCTCACCTGTCTGAATGTGAAGGGTCATCCATCAGCATGTTAGCATTTAGCATGTTAGCCTCAACCAGCATGCACCTGTTGGTGAATCAACATGGCAGCAGGTGTGTTTGATTGGAATCACTTGAGGATAATGAAGGTAGATGTTACCTTTACACCGCTGGGTGTTACACTCATTCACACACACATACATATATAATAAAGTGTCCAGTGTTAATAAATAGAGATGCCGATCATGTGCTGAGGCGTTGAGAAGAAAAAAAGAGAAAAAGAGAGAGAAATATACTGTTGGCTGACGTTGAAAAATGCTGCAAACTGACTGATTTGTTTTTAAACTCAAGTGCAGCTTCAGCTAGCATTAGCAATAATACTGCTAGCACGATAGCAACACATCTGAGACAGCACACCAGGGAGAAAGACAGGACAGTGAGGAATATGAGGAAGAGGAAGAACAAAACGAGCACCCCCCCCGCCCACCCAACCAGCGTCGATGTGTCAATTTATTTCACTGTCTATGATCACTACCACAAATCACAGTGAAGCAACGAGACTTCCAGTTTCCTTCATGTCAGGGTTTTTCAGTTTAAAGTTTAAAACGAAACAAAGTCGCCGCCTGGAGGTCAAGAAGGAAACAACAGATACACAATCAGTTTATTAATCAGCGTTAGTGGTGGACTGGAACTGAGTATATTTACTCAAGTAATGTACTTAACTCGAGGTACTTGTATTTTACTTGAATGTACAGCATTTTAATAACTGAAATAATGTAGAAGTATAACGAGAAATAGATTCATTTTGAGCATTTTAATTTATTTTTCCACCAGATTCCATTTAATTAAAACAGAAATGTTAGGATTATTAAACACACTTATTTCAAAGTGGACAGAAACTAAATAAAACTCTCAAAAGCTGTCTTGGTTCATCTTTCCACTGTTCCAAAAATCAACACTCTGGTTTGGTTGAAATAAACCCTTAATTCACCCATTTACATGTGGAAATATGCTGGCTCTATACACGCTAAAAGTCCTGATTATTTACATGGAGTCTGGTGGGTTTGGTGATGGGGATTTCTATGGAGGGAATATTTATTCATGATTCAAATTGAAAGTCCAAAGAGAAAATTAAGAAAGATCAAATTAAGAATAGTATTATTTTAATAAAGAATGGAAAGACAAAATCATGCCATAATTAAATGTAAAATCTTAAATGGAAATACTTAAATTAAAATCTCAAATAGAAAAAATAATTTTATTTTAGCCTTTCCCCTTTATAATTTTCAATTTGACATTTTATCTTTTGAATTTTATGTTTTACATTTGACATTTTAAGATTCACCTTTTAGATTTTGATTTAACATTAAGCTTTTCATTTAGAAGTGACAGGTGTCAATTTAAATGAGGAGGCGTGGCCCAACGGCTGGTGGGAGGGTCTGAAACCACTTCCAGCTGACAGCCGCGAGATTCTAGAATTGATTCCTTTTTTCGTCGTCGTTATTTCAACCCCGTACCACTAAATTCATTTCTGAGACTGTTTAACGCGAGAAATTAACTGTGTACAGTTTGAATATGGGCAGTTTTACAAAAATGTATGGCCAATTGCACATTTTCTCTGATATGTTGTCGGACTTGGAAGCTCCAGTCTTAGGTGACAGCCAGCTGGCGGTGGCCGGGATCGCTTGCTTACCGGCGGCCAGTAATACTCACAGCAACCGCTGTCAGCTGGAAGTGGTTTCAGACCCTCCCACCAGCCGTCAGGCCACGCCTCCTCATTTAAATTGACACCTGTCACTTCTAAATGAAAAGCTTAATGTTTGTTTGTTTATTTAGGATCCTCATTAGCTCCTGCATTGCAGGTGCTATTCTTCCTGAGATCCTTACAACTCACTTGAAAATGTGGCAATGCAATAATAAATACACATAACATCATAAACAATAAATAATAAAAATTGTAAAACTAAAACTAAACATACACTATAATTTCATGACAAAAATAACAAAATACACACACATAAGACAAGGACAGACACATAGACAGCTCCACCAGTGCAGTCATTAGGTATTCCTTACTTTTAAGCTGAACACATTTTTAAGACAGGTATATCCACATACTATGACATTTCTTTCATCCTCTCTGGACTCATCTTACAATTGAACAAACATACATATATTGTTAAACCTCAACCAATGTTTCTTTGTCTACTCAACTTCTTTAAACAATAGATATGTTTTAACTAAACTTTTAAATCTCCTTTTACTGCTTCCTTGTGTTATTTGTTCAGGTAACACATTCCATTCTTGCATTGCTCTATACATGACCATGCGTTTAACAGTGTTAGTCTTTGCTTTTGGTAAAGTAAAGTTACCTCTTGTGGCATGTCTAGTCGCATAGGCGTGTATATCTACACTAAAAGGTAATTTATTATACAAAATAGATGGTTTCTTTGTAACAAGAATATTCCTAAAAAAAAACCATAATGAATAGAATAATCTATTTCTTACAAATAACCAACCTAAACATTTGTGCATTGTAACAATGTTTGCCCGATATCCACACCTAAGCACGATACGCGCGACTCTATTTTGCATCATTTGCAATTTAGTTATTTTTTCTTGAGTTGCATTAGACCATACCACTGAACAATAATCAAGATTAGACAATATTAAAGCTTTTGCTAATACTTTGATTGAACTTTGTGACAAATATGGTGCACATCTTTTAACAACAGAAACACCACTTCCCATCTTAACCACCATTTTATCTATATGTTTAGTCCATGTTAATTTACTATCTAAAATAACTCCTAAAAGTTTGGTCTCATGGACCTGTTCAACAGATACCTCATTTATACAAAACTTCAACTCAGGTTGATTATGAAGAGAAAAATGTGAACCAAACATCATGCTTTTCGTCTTTGAAATATTAAGAACTAGCTTATTTTTCTTTATCCATTCAACCACCGATTGCAACTCTTGTGATAGGATAGTGTTTAACTCATGAAATGTAGATGAAGACATATACATAGTTGAATCATCTGCATACATCGATATACTGACCTTATTTAAAACAAGTGATAAATCATTTGTGAAAATAGTGTATAACAATGGCCCAAGACAACTCCCCAACATCAGAGTAGCTACCATTAAAAAAGACTAGTTGTTGCCTGTTTGTTAAATAACTCTTTATCCATAACATTGCTGACTGAGAGAAACCATAACATTCAAGTTTTTTCAATAATAAATTATGATCAAGGATATCAAATGCTGCTGTAAAATCAAGCATAATAGCACCTACTAGTTTCTTTTGTTCAATATCTCTCAGCCAGTCATCAGTCATATGAGTTAGAGCTGTAGCTGTTGAGTGTCCCTTTCTATAAGCATGTTGACAATCAGTTGTTAATTCATTCAAAGAGAAATATTCCATAATCTGCTCCATAATTTTACTCAACACAGGCAATAAACTTATAGGACGACTATTTGACCCCAAGAATGGTAACCTTACATTTTTTGGCAGTGAAATTATTTTAGCAATTTTCCATTCCTGAGGACATAAGCATTCACTTAAACTTTGGTTTATAATATGACAGATAACGGGGGAAATTAGGTCTGCAACCAATTTAAGAAGTTTACCATCAAGGCCATCCACACCTGGTGGTTTATCTTTTCAACATATTTTCTACTTTATTAATATTTACTCTGACAAATTTAAAATTACAATCTTTGCCTCTCATGATTTTCTCCTTTATTAATAAGTAAGATATCTCATTCTCTATTTCCGTCATATTATTTCTTAAATAATTTATTTTATATATAAAATAATTATTAAGGTGGTTTGCGAGGAAATTTCCATGAATCTCCCAAAAAGATTGAGTTTGTTTAGAGCTTTTTCCCATTAAGCTGTTCAACGTATTCCATAGTTTTTTACTATCATTTTTAATATCATTAATCCTGGCTTTATAATACATTTTCTTTTTCTTTCTATTTAAATTAGTTAGAAAATTTCTTAGTTTATGGTAGATTTGCCAGTCTGATTGATAACCAGATCTTATTGCTGTTAATTTTACTAAATCACGTTCCACTATATATTCCTTTAACTCCTTATCTAGCCATGGTGTACTGACGCTTCTGATCTTAAACTTCTTCATTGGAGCATGCTTTTCAACTATAGGCATAAAAATATCAACAACATTTTTCAGTGCTTCATCAGAATTTGTTTTCAGTAATACATCTGACCAACATACCTCTTTTACATCATTTCTAAATCTGTCCTGATCAAACCATCTATATGATCTCTTTTGTATTACTTTAGGTCTACACTTCGGCACTTTTAACAACAGCAACTAAATTGTGATCACTACAGCCAGTAGGTATAGATAATGCTTTTGAGCATAGCTCAACTGCATTAGTGATCAAATATGATCAATACACGTGGAAGTAATTGTGTTGTCACTCTTAATAAAGTTGGTCTGTTAATTACCTGTGACAAACCACACAAATCTGTAACATTTTGAAGACATTTTTTCATTGAACAACCTAATGCATTCCAATCTATATTCAGATCTCCCATAAAATAGATTTCATAACTGCCATCACACCCCTTTTCTAGCATTTCACATATTTTATTTAAATATTCACTATTCGCACGTGGCAGTCTGTAACAACAGCCAATCAGCATGGGCTTCAAATGTGGCTGTTGTATTTGCAGCCATAGTGCCTCCACCTCCACCGCCTGGTATGTGATCTGAATAAAAAATGCAACTCCTCCACCAAAAGATTTCTATCCCTCCTTACAATACAACATCCCTGTATATTCAAAGAGGCATCATCAAATGTAGAATCCAGATGTATTTCTGACACAGCTAAAATATGCAATTGATTAAACATTAATATTTCAGAAATTTCAATTATTTTGTTTCTGATGCTACAGATGTTAATATGAGCTATCGTCAAACATTTTCTTGGCATTTTAGAGTGCTTCATCATTATTTCAGGCAGTCATTGTTATCTTCCTGTTTATTTAATACCAACTGCATCTGAGCTCTCCCTAACCCACACTTATACATACACATAACTATAAAACACCAAAAGACAAACAACCACAGATACACATCCCTAATTGTGTACGATGTATCTAACACAAATAAACATACACTTGCATTGTCACCTAACAGGTCCATATCTGCCAGCTAGAGTTAGCCAACCTCCACTTTTGAATTTCGTATTATCCTTCACTCCATGAAAAAACTCCTACTCATTCAATTTAACAGAAAAGAGATTTTCTTTTTTTTCTGGGAGTATCCACGTCCGTAATTAAACACAGTTCTTAACTTTAACTGTTTAAACTAAAATACGCATCTTCAGCATCATATTGATTTGCCCAATTTTGTATGGTTCCACCCCCAAAAATAAACATCAGTGACAATTATGTCATTATTTGCATGTAATTTTTTTTATCATGAACTTCTCCAATGTCCAAATACAGTCTCTCTTTAAATTTTTTAATTGGCCTAATCTTTCTCAGCATCTGCTATTTTCAGCAGTCTTTTCAGCAGGACTTCTCAGGATTTAATCACTTTATTCAAGTATGTCTCTGCCGCTTTCCTGTCCTTGAAGTATTTTGTTCGCTCTTAAAGGTGATAATAAGACTGGCTGGATGAATGATCACATGTTTTATCCCAGCTTCACGCAGTTTGGCTCTGACATCCTGGAACTGCGATCTTTTCTTCGCCATCTCAGCAGTTAGATCTGGAAAGATCCTCACCTTCATTCCTCTAAAGTTAATCACTCCCTCTTCTTTGGCGATTTTAATAATAGCTTCTTTGATCGCATATCTTTGCATTCTTCCCATAATCGCCCTGGCTCCCTCTCTTGTCAGCGGCCCGACTTGGTGGGCAATTTCCACTTCAGGCTCAGCTGGGAGTTTTTTCCCTTTGAAAACCTCCTTAAAAAAGTTTGCCATGAAGTCGGTGGGATTACCTTTTTCAACACCCCGATCCAGTCCAAACACCCGCAGATTAAACTTTCAGCTGTGTGTTTCCAGTCGTTCAGCTCTTTCTCTCAGTTCTTTATTCTCTTTTAGAAGAAATTCATTTGATTTCTCCAATGATGTAATCCGATCCTCCATACCTGAGAGAAATCGCTCAACTTCCACAAGTTTCACGTTGCATTCTTTTAAGTCTTCTTTCATACCATCCAGTTGAGGCTGCAACTTTTCCATTGCAGCGTTAATCTCCTCTCTTATTATTAGATGCATTTGCGTAAACAATTCACGCTGCCTCTCATCTGCTTCTTCTGCTCCAGCCATTGTTACCGCAGGTGAATCAGCTGTTTGGACGAGTAGGTCTGGACTCTTTTTTTTCCTCGTCTTACTCCTTTTGATGCCATACATCCACTTTTATGACTTTCACTTTTATCTCATAATATTCTATATTAAATCAACTGAATGTATTACATTTTCAAAAAGTTTTGGAGATCAGCGTTCCTCGTGCTTACCCCTTGCAGCCGGACATGACGTTAATGTTAAATCGAAATCTAAAAGGTGAATCTTAAAATGTCAATGTCAAATGTAAAACATAAAATTCAAAAGATAAAATGTCAAATTGAAAATTATAAAGGGGAAAGGCTAAAATAAAATAGATTTTTCTATTTGAGATTTTAATTTAAGTATTTCCATTTAAGCTTTTACATTTCACATTTAATTATGGCATGATTTTTCATAGTAGCGTAGTAAAATAATACTATTTTTAATTTGATCTTGCTTTGTTTTCTCTTTGGACTTTCAATTTGAATTATGAATAAATATTCCCTCCATAGATTTCGGGCTGTTTCATGTTAAACTAAAAGGATCTTACTCTTTAACAAAAAGCTCTATCACTGTAGGTAATGTTGTCAGACACTTAGAATATTAGTCTGAGTCTGTCAGCACTTTTAGTGGATGGAAACCTCTTATCAAGGAGTTTAAACACAGAAACGGTAGGAAGGATAAATCCACCAAATCAAGTCACAAATAATCATCATGAGGCCTTGTTTTATTTCATTTATTCTGTTCAGAGAACTGAAGAGGTCCAGAAATCCTTGCAAGTCTGCTGCTACGTCCAGGACCGGGATGTCACAAATGTGGTCAAAGGCTAAAACTCATTAGAGGGCGTTATAGAGACACCATGCCACTCGCAAGCCCAAAAGTGATATCAGATAGAAATATTAAAGCAGTGTTTCCTATACATAGGTTCTGTATTTTTTACAACACACACAGACCAGCTGCCTCCAGCCCCTTGTGAAGTCTTGCGCTGCGTGCATGACAGCGTCAACAACGTTACACTTCAGGCTCAAGGCTATTGTTAGTAGTAGCATGCTGCTGGTGGTCTTGCAGTGGGATTAACTATACTAATAACACAGTAGAAAGACCGCGACCACACCGCTGTGAAAGCTCCCCGATTTATGGACGTTACAAGTTTTAAACTATAACTCAGAGTTGTTTGAATGACAGAAATCTGCTTAATGAGTGCAACAGGACATGTATAGTACAGAACAGTAGGCTATGTTTAGGAACCCCAAAACACGGATAAAACGCTTCAAAAAATTAACAATGATCTAACAAACAAAATGAACAAGAATTTACTTTAGATAGCCCTAGTCTAATGGGATTTAACAGGAGATAGAAGGAAACAGTGTTGAGATTAATAATATGTCATTCTGGGTATTTTATCTGCTGAACCGTTAACATTTGGCAAAACATTTAATTGAGAAAGCACACTACACTTTCCTTTCATTTGTTTTAAATTCAACGGGCAATTTGTTGTATTTTAGCAGAATACTAAGCAGCACAAAGGCAGAACTGAATACTTTTAATATGTTTATTTATCGCAAGTAATATGATTATATTACTCATATCGTGCCGCCCTAATAACTACCCTGAAATTGTGTCTTATGCTGCATACTGTCGCAATATTTTCATTTCTATCTGTATCATCTTTCAGGCTAATTTGTTTAATTAGTGGGAATGCTGATTCAGCAGCATTCCAACTATTGTTATTCTGTTCTTTATTTTTCTTCTTAATTAGTGTGAATGCTGATTCAGCAGCATTCCAATTATTGTTATTCTGTTCTTTATTAGTGGGAATGCTGTTCAACAGCATTCAAATTGTTGTTATTCAGTTCTTTCTTTATTGTTATTATAACGTACGTTTTTTTTCTCTCCGTAACTTCTGCATATGTTCAGCTATTAAAACCATTCAACTTTTAAAATGTTCAGCTAATGATGGGACTTCTTCAACTTTTCTTCTACTATTTATACTTTTTAAAATATTAAGCTTTTTACACTTGCCGGTTTGGGAATTTTCATTTTAAATTTGTTGCTTTCCACACGGCCAAGGCCCAGGAGATGGCTACCTGATTCCAAACTCTTGTTTTACAAGCTGGACAACAGGTTGGTCCGTTCCGTGGTCGTGTGTCGTGCTGTTGTTTACCTTCGTAATTTCCGGATTTCCCTATCGTCTCTGCAGTAAACGTCACAACGCTTTGAACTGTGGGTAATTCCCTTTGGTGAAGTCTGCATCGATGCAGACTCACGGAAAGGGCTCGGTAAGTGTGTACTCAAACCCTCACGCCCTTTGAAATTCCACATTGGGACAACCCTAAGCCCTTACAAATTTCGCGAGTCCGGACTTTGGGATTGGGCCAATGAGAGCATGCTTCAAATCCTTCAAATCCTCTTCTGCTTCAAAATGTATCTCCTCCTACATTCTTTCACCTACAGACGTGATTCAAACTTTAAACTGTTCACAAAATATTCGGGTATTCGGGGTGTGCTCAGTGTTTCGATATATTTTACAGTTTTTGTGAAAAAGTTGTTTAAGTTTAGTGATCATTTCAGGATTTTTTTGCATTTATAATGAGCGTGTATTGCGCGAGATAGAGTGGATGATGTCATAGTCAGAGCAAAGAGCCTTAAAAAAATTATCTTTGTCCCTTCTCTATAAATTGCTCTCACGCCCACAATATCTACTTGTCATACACAATTTATACTTCAAAACGTTGGTATTTTTGTCTAGTTTCAGGCAATCTGCTCAGTTGTGTGATACACCTTTTACTTTTGGCTTGTTGAGCTTCCAAATGACAAGAGTTCCACACCTTCCTCCATTCGCTGCCCTGTTTAACATTCTCCACATTTCTGAGCGAAATGCAGAGCAAACCACTTTTTTTAAAATCGCTGATATGCCCACATTTTTAAGTTTATCCACATAAATGTTATACCGATACGTTCACAAAGGCCTTGTGGTGCTCAGGATTATGTAATTTGACTGATAGCAGTTATCGTTTTGGCAGTCTGAGCCTTTATTTGAGAGCTTGCGGTCAGTGCCTCTGAATAGCTGCAGTGTGGCACAGGTGACATATTAATAGCAGGTGTGTTAATTACAGATCAAAGAAAGGCTTTGTTAGAGCTGAAAGAGCACCTACCATCTGTTGAGTGGTCATAGCGTAGCGGTAATGACACATAACTTTGATGTGGGAGATCTGGGTTTGATAATTCAGTTTAGCATAAGCTTTTAACTTTTTAATGAAATTCATACTTATTAAACCGATTTCCACTTTTTCAACTATTCTCACTACTTCAACTTCTTCTTACGGATTTAATATATTTATCCAGTTTAGCTTTAGCAATTCAGCATTTCCATGCATTTTCTGCAGGAAATGCATTTTCTAGTTAGTGGGAATGCTGATTCAGCAGCATTCCAAGTATTGTTATTCGGTTCTTTCTTATTATTGTTATTCCATACGCTTTTTGGCTCTGCATAACTTCTGCATACGTTCAGCTATTAAAACCATTCAACTTTTAAAATGTTCAGCTCTATCAGCTAATGATGGGACTTCTTCAACTCTTTTTCTACTATTTATACTTTTTAAAATATTAAGCTTTTTAACACTTTTTTTAACATTGAAGTCAATGAGAGCATGCTTCAAATCCTTAAAGTCTTCTGCTCCCAAAAATTTCAGCTCCTTCATACTTTCACCTACAGACACCAAAAAAACTTCAAAATGTTCACAGAATATTAAGCTATCCGGCTATGGCTTTTCAGTTTGATATATTTTACAGTTTTTGTGAAAAAGCTGTTTAAGTTTATTGATCAATTCAGAATTGTTTTGCGTTTATAAGGAGTGTTTATTGCAAGAGCTAGAGTGGATGATGTCATAGCCAGAGCACAGAGCCTTACAATTTTTTTATCTTTGTCCCTTCTCTATAAATTGCTCTCACGCCCACAATATTTACTTGTCATACACACTTTATACATCCAAATGTAGGTATTTTTGTCTAGTTTCAGGCAATGTGCTCAGGTATGTGATACGCCTTTTACTTTTGGCTCATTGAGCTTCCAAATGACAAGAGTTCCACACCTTTCTCCAGTCGCTGCCCTGTTTAACATTCTCCACATTTCCGAGCGAAATGCAGAGCGAACCACTTTTTTTTTAAATCGCTGATATGACCACATTTTTAAGTTTATACTTATACATTTTATACCGATACGTTCACAAAGGCCTTGTGGTGCTCAGGATGACGTCAATTGAATGATAACAGTTATCCTTTTGGCAGTCTGAGCCTTTATTTGAGATCTTGCTCTGTCTCTGAATAGCTGCAGTGTGCCAAAGGTGACATATTAACAGCAGGTGCTCTGATTGTTAATTCAATTCAATTTTATTTATAGTATCAAATCCTAACACGAGTTATCTCGAGACACTTTACAGATAGAGTAGGTCGAAACCACACTCTATAATTTACAAAGCCCCAACAATTGCAGTAATTCCCTCAAGAGCAAGCAGTGCGACCAGTGCGACAGTGGTGAGGAAAAACTCCCTCTTGGGAAGAAACCTCGGACAGACCCAGGCTCTTGGTAGGCGGTGTCTGACGGTGCCGGTTGGGGATGCGATGAACATTGGCGATAATAGTCACATTAATAATGGAACAGTGACTTCAAATGGTAGTCGTAGTAGTTCATGTCATATCAGGGCGCTGCAGGGCGTTACAGGATGTAGCGTGGCCCAGCAAAGCATGGATGGACGTAGCAGGAAGCAGCAGGTTTTAGCAGGACGCAGGATGACATTGCAGGGCACCGCTGAGCTCAGCAGGGAGTGCAGCAGGACCACGGCAACAGCTGCAACCAGGATCTTGGTGCCAACGTTCTCCAAGGAAATACGCTGGGGGAAGAAACATAAGGACTCCGGGGAGTAAACTCCCCAGAAGCTAGGATTAATAACAGATAATAGATTAATAATAGAAAGGGAGAGGAGAGAGCAGCTCAGTGTGTCAAAGGAAGGAAGTCCCCCGGCAGTCTAGAACTATAACAGCGTAACTAAGAGAGACAGGTCATAAGGAGAGGTGGCCTGTTCGGGCTTGAAACTCTCCCCTGCCGGATCGGGCTGTGCTGGCCTGCCTCCCTCTACTTTTGTTATATATTATTAATCTAACTATATGAAGAGAAGCAGGTGGGCCAGTTAGGTGGACACTGCAAGTCCTCACTCCCTAACTATAAGCTTTATCAAATAGGAGAGTTTTAAGTTCATTCTTGAATGTGGTGACAGTTTCTGCCCCCCGAACCCAGATTGGGAGCTGGTTCCATAGGAGAGGAGCCTGATAACTAAAGGCTCTGGCTCCCATTCTACTTTTAGAGACTCTAGGTACCACAAGTAACTCTGCATTCTGGGAGTGCAGTGCTCTAGTGGGACAATAGGGTATTAGGAGCACTTCTAGATATGATGGTGCTTGACCATTTAGAGCTTTGTAGGTCAGGAGAAGGATTTTAAATTCAATCCTGGATTTTACAGGAAGCCAATGCAGAGAAGCTAATACAGGAGAAATATGATCTCTTTTCTTAGTTCTTGTGAGAACACAAGCTGCAGCATTCTGGATCAGCTGGAGAGTCTTAAGGGACTTATTTGAGCAACCTGACAGTAGGGAATTACAATAGTCCAGCCTGGAAGTAACGAATGCATGGACTAGTTTTTCAGCATCGTTTTGAGACAGGATATTCCTAATTTTGGCAATGTTACGAAGATGGAAAAAGGCTGTTCTTGAGGTTTGTTTTAGATGGGGGTTAAAGGATATATCCTGATCAAAAATAACCCCTAGATTTCTGACAGTAGTGCTGTAGGCCAGGTCAATACCATCCAGAGTAGCTACGTCTTTAGATAATGTGTTTCGGAGGTGTTTAGGGCCCAGCACAATAACTTCAGTTTTGTTAGAGTTTCACATCAGAAAATTATAGGTCATCCAGGATTTTATATCTTTAATGCACGCTTGAAGTTTAGCTAGCTGATTGGTTTCGTCGGATTTGATTGACAAGTATAATTGGGTGTCATCCGCATAACAGTGAAAGTTAATTGAGTGTTTCCTAATAATATTACCATGAGGAAGCATATATAAGGAGAATAGAATTGGTCCAAGCACTGAGCCTTGTGGAACGCCATGGCTAACTTTAGCGTACTTGGAGGATTTATTGTTAACATTAACAAATTGAGATCGATCAGAGAAATAGAACTTAAACCAGCTTAGAGCGATTCCTTTAATGCCCAATAAGTGTTCCAATCTCTGTAACAGGATTGTATGGTCAATAGTGTCAAATGCAGCACTAAGATCTAGGAGAACAAGAATGGAGACAAGTCCTTTGTCTAGCAGTTAGAAGGTCATTAGTAATTTTCACCAGTGCCGTCTCTGTGCTATGATGCTTTCTAAATCCTGATTGAAAGTCATCAAATAAACTATTGCTATGTAGAAAATCACATAACTGATTAGCAACTACCTTCTCAAGGATCTTGTATAAAAGGGGAAGGTTAGATATAGGTCTATAGTTTGCTAAGACCTCAGGATCAAGGGTGTTTTTTTTAGAAGAGGTTTTATAACAGCTACTTTAAATGACTGCGGTACATAACCTGTTAATAGGACATATTGATCATATCTAGTAATGAAGTGTTAACCATGGGTAGCGCTTCTTTGAGTAGTCTTGTGGGGATGGGGTCTAAGAGACAGGTAGATGGCTTAGCTGAGGATATCTTTAACATTAATTGTTGAAGGTCTATATGATAAAAGCAGTCTAAAAATATCTCGGGACTAGTCGTTCTTTCTAGCGGTCCTGCGTTTAAAGGTGAACCGTTAGAAGTTGAGGGACAAAAGGTGATGGATTTTATCACTAATTGTTATAATTTTATCATTAAAGAAGCTCATGAAGTCATCACTACTCAAAGCTAGAGGAATAGATGGCTCAATAGATCTGTGACTGTCAGCCTGGCTACAGTGCTGAAAAGAAACCTTGGGTTGTTCTTATTTTCTTCTATTAGTGATGAGTAATAGTCTGATCTGGCCTTTCTTAGGGCCTTCCTATAGGTTTTGAGACTTTCTTCCCAATCCAAATGAGATTCTTTCACTTTGGTGGAACGCCATTTACTTTCGACGTTTCGCGAGATTTGTTTTAATTTGCGAGTTTGGGAGTTATACCAAGGTGCTAGTTTCCTTTGCTTCATCATCTTCTTTTTGAGGGGAGCAACAGAGTCTAAAGTCGTCCGTAGGCAGGTCGTAGCACCGTCTACAAATGTATCAATTTGAGAGGGACTAAGGTTAACATAAAGGTCCTCTGTTATGTTAAGGCATGACATATAGTCAAATGCTGTTGGAATATCTTCCTTAAATTTAGCTATAGCACTGTCAGATAGGCATTTAGTGTATACGTTTTTATCTAATTTAGTATATTCAGGTATTAAGAATTTGAAAGTAATTAAAGAATGATCTGATAATACCGAATTCTGCGGAAATACTATTAAATCCTCAATTTCAATACCATATGCCAACACAAGGTCGAGGGTGTCGTTAAACAGTGCGTCGCCTTGTGCACACTCTGACTGAAACCGATTGAATCCAATAATGAGTTGAAAGCAGTACTAAGGCTATCATTGTCAACATCCACATGGATATCAAAATCATCTACAATAAGTACTTTGTCAGATTTAAGGACTAAACATGATAAAAACTCTGAGAATTCAGATAAAAATTCAGAATACGGACCTGGAGCCCTGTAAATAACAACGAATATAATTGGCTGTAATGTTTCCCATTTTGGATGTTGAAGATTAAGAACAAGACTTTCAAACGAGTTATAATTTAGTTTAGGCTTAGGATTAATTAACAGGCTTGAATCAAAGATGGCTGCAACTCCCCCTCCTCGGCCTGAGCCTCTAGGAATTTGAGTATTAATATGACTGGGAGGAGTGGCTTCATTTAGACTGACATATTCTTCCTGGCCCAGCCAGGTTTCAGTAAGACAAAATAAATCAATTTTATTATCTGATATCAAATCGTTTACCAATACTGCTTTAGATGACAGAGATCTAATATTTAATAGTCCACATCTAATTTTCCTATTTTTTTCTATCGTTGCAGTCGTTTTAATTCCAATTAGGTTGTTAAGTATAGCGCATCTTTTGTTTACCTTTGATTTAACCGATCTGAGCCGGGGGACAGACACCGTGCTTATTAGACTATGAGTGGGTGACTGCTCCAACGGAAGCACAGAGGGGCGCATTGCACTGCACCTCTGATTACTAATATCAAACTTGGGTTGTCAGATTTTTAGATATGAGAGCGGCTCCGTCCCAGGTGGGATGAATGCCGTCTCTCCTAATCAGACCAGGCTTTCCCCAGAACGCCCTCCAGTTATTCACATAGCCCACATCATTAGCTGGGCACCACCCCGACAACCAGCGGTGGAAGGATGACGTACGGCTGTACATTTCATCATTGGTCAGGTTTAGCAGGCGTCCAGAGAAAACTACTGAGTCCGACATTGTCTTTGCGTATGCACAAAGTGACTCAACATTAATTTTAGTGATCTCCGATTTACGACCATTACCACCTACGTGAAGTATGATCTTACTGTATTTACGGTTCTTTTTAGCCAGCAGCTTTAGATGGGATTCTATATCACCCGCTCTAGCCCCGGGGACACATATGACCGCAGACGCTGGGGCCGCCGGCTTCACATGTCGCAGTATAGAGCTCCCAATAACCAGAATTGGCTTCTCAGCGGGTGTATCACTGAGTAGGGAGAAACTGTTAAGGAGGCGAAGATGCTCCGGTTTAGACAGTCAACTTGAATACTACAGGTATTAATATGAACATTAGTCTATATCCTTTGCGTTCCACTTCTGTTTCTGTCATTCTGTCTGTCTGTCTCCCTCCTTATCTGTCTGTGTCTCTCTCCCTCCCTTCTTCTCTGTCTCTTTCTCCTTCCCTCCTTCTGTCTCTGCCTCCCTCCATCCTTCTCTGTCTCCCTCCCTCTCCTGTCCTCCTTTGTCTCCCTACTTCTGTGTCTCCCTCCCTCTGGGCCTAATTTACTAACACTAGCGCAGTTTGTGCTGTGTCTGTTTATGCGAGTTCGGTAATAGCGCACGCTATGCTTCCACATTTTGCGTAGTATTTATCAACCCTGACACCCATCAGGCAACCAGCGTCTTTCTCCGCCCACTATACCGTAAATTGCGCTGTAGCAAAGCGGTACTTGTGCTATGATATGGCTGAGTGCAGACTGCGATATTCCCACTGCTGATGCTATGAAATGATCCTGATGCCAATACTTGTAATGTAGCGAGGAATTTAACAACTGCTGGAATGGAGATGTGAACGCTGAGTGGGAGATTCAATGTCATCTTTGACAGTAACTAATATTGCATGGCTGCTTGATCTGTAACGCTAAATGATGTTGTGTTCAATGACAAAGTGTGATTCTTGAGTTAAAAATATTTTCAGCCTCGCCTATGTCTTCGTCTTGCTCAAATTACTGTTGCCATTTCACCAGCGGCATAAAGGTCTATGAGGAAACTCTATTGCGGCTGGTTTAGACCTGCTTTTAAGAGGCAGAGAATTTCCCCCGCAGAATAGAGGCACGCTCTTACTGACAGTCTTTGTAAATACCACGGAATATATAATTAGGTGCACTTTGCGCTTATCCTCCCACCTTTTTGGGTGAACTCCCACTTTCCCTATGACCCTCCCACGAACGCATATTGAAAGCGCAACTTGTCTCTTCTCGCTCATGTGGCAGACAATCTGCGATTTTACCCAAGTGCACCCTGTTTATAAATAGCCCGCATCGGTTACGTCCGTCTTTGCGACCAATTAGCGCCTGGAAACAGGCGCAAACGGCTTGATAAATCTAGCCCTCTGTCTCCCTCCCTCTCTCTCTCTGTCTCCCTCCCTCTCTCTCTCTGTCTCCCTCCCTCTCTCTCTCTGTCTCCCTCCCTCTCTCTCTCTGTCTCTCCTTCCCTCTCTCTGTCTCTCCTTCCCTCCCTCACTCAATCCTTCTGTCTCTGTCTCCCTCCCTCCATCCTTCTCTGTCTGTGTCTCCCTCCTTCTGTCTCCCTCCCCCCATTTTTTCTCTCTCTCTCTCTCTCTCTCTCTCTCTCTCTCTCTCTCTCTCTCTGGTCATTTGTGATTTCATCCATGTATATAGCCAGGTTCTTTTCAGGCAATATAGCCACCTCTCAGCTCTTTAGGGTCATGCTTGTTTGTTCTACGCAATGGATATGGCTGATAATAATACAAAGTATTTAAACTTTCAGCCTTTTTAGTCAATTTATTTGAACTTCCACTTTTGACAATATTACATTTTAGCTTCCAGCTTTTGTTGAAATGTTTTTCCGCTGTTAGCTTATTAAGGTAATGCAGTTCAGCTTCCAACTGACAATTTTACATTTCAAATTCCAAGTTTTTCAGCAGTGCAATCCATTTGAGATTTTTTAAACATTTTTTTTTTAATTTCGGCATTTTAATACATGTTTCTCATAGCATTTGTAAGTCTTCCATGCTTAATACATTCAGAACTCCATTTAACTTTTTAAGGAAATTCATACTTATTAAACAGATTTCCACTTTTTCAACTATTCTCACTTCTTCAACTTCTTCTTACGGATTTAAGCTATTCATCCAGTTTAGCTTTAGCAATTCAGCTATTCAGCATTCCCACGCATTTTCTAGTATGTAAATAGATATTTATTTCTAAATTGTCTGATGTTATATGGTCATTGTTTTCACCTTCGTTTGACTAGTTTATTACTGTACCCAGCCATCATGCACCGCGCCTTCACATCTGGCGCGACCCACCACCACCTGTGGGAAACACTGTTAAAGTTACTGGTTTGAACATGGCTGCAAGGTTTTGAGAGTTTTTCTGCATTCTAAAGTCCTTAAACATGTTCGCAGAATAAAAATTTGTGCACAAAATCCAAGATGATTGACTTCCTGTCAGGTGAAAAAAACTAATTATTTTTATACATGTTCCTTAAAATTTTGTGAACATCAAAGATCCTTTATCTGAACCATGGCGTGTATTAGGGGGCGTTAGGATAGACCACTGCAAAACATAATTTTTGCCAGCTCTGACATGACAATTTAAGTGAGTTCATCTATCTATCTATCTATCTATCTATCTATCTATCTATCTATCTATCTATCTATCTATCGACATTCAAGCCAGCAATGCATTGTAATCAGCCTTTCAGCATTTAACATTCACACAGCATTTAAGCAGCAATTTCCAACTGATTCAAACAGGGCAAAAGACATCACTGCTGCGATTGGTACATTTATAGCCGCGGATAGGAGACCCTACTCTGTAGTGAAATACACAGGTTTTACGAACAAGGTTAAAGTAATTGAGCCCCGTTACACTATTCCTTCACGAGCCCATTTCGGCCAGACCATAATTCCTGTGTTGTACAAAAAAGCAAAACCCAAATAGAGAACCAATTGTCCGAAGCACCAGCTGTTGCTCTGACAGCAGACGGCTGGACGTCAAGGGCTACACAAAGCTACCTGACTGTAACGTGTATATTTTTTCATAAGGAGCTGTTTTTGTTTTATATGCAGCTTTTTTTATATGAGAAAATATATTCTCAGTAAGTGATCACTAAAACACACAGCATCAGGAGAAACAGCATTTGACCCACTTCTAATAGGACTAACCCTTCAAAAGAAAGTAACAATAACGTACAGTGCTTGGCTCTGAAAACATGTTCACGAGGCAGTGTGAATGCGCTGGTGGTTTTTAAGGCTATTACTGTGAGAAAAAGTTTTCCCACATTGTTCACACCAATACGGCTTCTCTCCAGTGTGAACACGTTGGTGCATTTCAAGGTGATGACTCCGAGAAAAAGTTTTCCCACATTGTTCACACGAGTACGGCTTCTCTCCAGTGTGAATGCGTTGATGTATTTTTAAGTTACTCTGACTTGTGAAAGCTGCCTCACATTGATCACAGCTGTACGGCTTCTCTCCAGTGTGAATGCGTTGATGTTTTTTTAGGTTACCCTGTTGTGTGAAAGCTGCCCCACATTGATCACAGCTGTACGGCTTTTCTTTAGTATGAATACGTTGATGTGGTTTTAGGCTACTCTGTCGTGTGAAAGCTGCCCCACATTGATCACAGCTGTGTAGATTCTGTCCAGTGTGAACTCTCTGATGAATCTTTAAATATCCAGATGTTGTGAAGGATTTGTCACAGTGTTGACAGCTATAACGCTTGGGTTCCTTTCTTCCTCTCCATTTCTATAGGAATAGACAAACAGAGGTACAGAGTTAGTGAAAAACCTTTTAACCCTAGACTTGCTGTCACTCATACAATTTTAACTCTTCATACAATAATTTATGACAAAATGAAGGAAAATGTGGGCCGGTTGCAGACATATTATGGAAGCAAATGTACTCTTCATAACTTTTATAAGTTCCGAAATATTCAAAACAATTTCGAACGAATGGGGACAATGTTCAAGACTAAAACATTTGCGCACTCACTTCAGTTTTACTTTCAGTTAGAAATTCCATGACAACTTTAAAATAACATAAACCTTTCATACATTCTGGGTATTTTTCATTCTTTAAATCTCATTCAAACTTTTGAAATACATCCATTTGATGTCAAAATAAAGGTAAAGTTGTTCTGGTTGCAGACATGTTACTACAGAAGCCATCGGGCTACATGAGGTGTAAACGTAGCAAAAGATATTCATTTCAGGGATCATGATAGTAGCATGTTAAATAGTGTTAGGTAACCCCACGAGGTGTACAGAAATGGTTTGTTGGCAAGTTACCAAATGGCTCAGAATTACATGAAATCAACGTGTTAACAACATGTAAATGGACTGTTTTATATAGCGCTTTTCTACCATTCACACATTCATACACTGTGGCCGAGGCTGCCGTACAAGGTGCCACTTGCTCATCAGATAAACATTCACACACATTTACAATTTATCGGGGGCAACTTGGGGTTCAGTGTTTTGCCCAAGGACACTTTGACATGGGACTGCAGGGCCAGGGATCGAACCACCAACCTTCCGATTGGCAGGCGACCGCTCTACCACTGAGTCACAGCCGCCCCCCCCCCCCCAACATGAAGACATCCGTTGTGTGTTAGTGACTGATGGGTAGGGGTGTGACGAGATATTGTCCCCACGAGATCTCTCTCTCTCTCTCTCTCTCTCTCTCTCTCTCTCTCTCTCTCTCTCTCTCTCTCTCTCTCTCTCTCTCTCTCTCTCTCTCTCTCTCTCTCTCTCTCTCTCTCTCTGCCGAGACACACACGCGTCCACAGCGTGCAGTTCACTGTGGCGGTGTCTCGAGCAGACCACTCTCTTTCTCTGTTAAAATTAGTCGGTAAGTGGACAGCAAAACCTAACTTTACTTTTAATGATATTTAACCGTTTAAATTTTCTCCCTTCATCCTATAATGTTCATAAATCGATACTTGAGTAGCCTACTTCCTTGTTTAGTGCTGCAATTAATAAAATACAAAGGAGGAGATAAGAGAGCATCATTCTGTTGAGTGTTTGATGGCAATTTATCTGTGCTTTGGAACGTAATCAATGTGAAACAATAGTAAAATAAGTTTTATTTCTCTCTGTCTACTGTACAATGACAAATTCAAGTACAAAACATTTGGTCTCAACTACTGCCAGAAAACGCTCAGTTATGTTGTAACCTTGGTTCTCTGAGTAAAAAGACTCTCTCTCCTCCATACATATGGAATAAGTTACTGTGTAACTGTTCGTTATACAGGAGAGAAGCCCGTCATTTAAGGTTGTGGCAAAACCTTTCAGTGCTCCGTTTTCATTTTGTGATTGAATAAAGGACTTTTTTTCCAGTCCCATTTCTTCATTGAAGTTATCTTTAAAATAGTGTTCTTGTGAACCCAATCTGGTGTCTCGTTTCGTGGGCTGTGTCTTGTCATACCCCTACTGATGGGAACAACAATCTTTGAAATTGGTCCAGTGTTAAATAGGAAAAACTTTACAGCAGTCATCGTCAACTGGCAGTCCGTGGGCCACATCCTGCCCGCCAAAGAGGTCAGTCCCGCCCGCAGAATAATAATGAATTCCGAAAATGTGAAGAAGTAAATGCGTTCTGGTATTTAGCATTTTGCCCCCTCCCCTGTAATTGCATCTCTATTCACATTCAGATTAATCTTGGTATTGCGGATCTAAAGTTGAGTCACACTTAACTGGACAACACCCAGGTAAACCAGACAAAATACCATGCAGCTTCAAGTACAAATCATTTGGATACAAGAGTTTCATTTTAGAAGATAGACGGGATTCTGAACAGCAATGTCCACGCTGCACACACGCGCACACACACACGGAGGTGTGTGTTTAAACACGCAGCACAACTAACGCTACCATCATTACTATAAGTGGAATAAAACCTTAGTGAGTGAAAAGTCAACACTTACCAATACCGACCTACCTCTTCTACAGACACAAACATGTAGAAAGAGATTTTTCAATCTGCTCTGTCATTTTTACCTAACAAGCATTTTTCCACCAATCAGGACAACATTTCCCAGACTTTAACCATCATTCCTCAGTGAACTGCCTCCTAGTCTAAGATAATTTTCTAGTTAAAGAGGAAGTTATCATTATGAAGTTATAATTATGTTTTTTAGGAGTTTGCTCACACTAATAAATGTAAAAAATATAGCATAAATTTAGTAAGAAAGTAGAAAATATCAAACAAGAGTATGCGTATTAGGTATAAATACATTTAATTTTGTTTTATTTGAAAATCTGGCCCCCGGAGTGTCTGCTTAGAAAAATTCTGTCCCTCGAAAAAATTTTGTTGATGACCCCTGCTATAGGGCATCGTCAGTTAGCATCCACTAAAAGTGCTGTTTTTTTAGATTTAGATTTTTAGATTTAGATTAATATTCTAAGTAGCTGACAACATTATGGAAAGGATCCCTACAGAGATATACTTTTTTGTTTAACGCTGTGCAAACGCAGTTTCACTGATGTTTTCATGTTTAAAAAAAGATCTTACTCTAACAATTTTAATGAATCCTTTCCATAATGTTGTCAGACACTTAGGATATTAATCTGAGGCTGTCAGTGGCAAAAAGAAAGCACTTTTGTGAAGGTAAATACAAGCTGGACAATTGCCCTATTAACTTACACTGAATCTTGTTTCGCTGACTGCCGACTGCAGCGATCTCGCTTAATACTGCAGCAATGTCAACAATGCACAATTTAACATTAACCTTGTATAAGAACAAGGAGAGATGCATTGTACCAGATTGTAGCACAAGTGCTATTTTCCGCCCGTATTCCCTTGGTAGGTCAGTAAAACAATAAATATTCAACGCAAGTGAAATACAAAACATTACAATATATAATTTTACAACCACAGTCACACCTAATTAGTGGGAATGCTGATTCGGCAGCATTTCAACTATTGTTAATCCGTTCTCTATTCTTCTTCCGTAAGTTTTTCGGTTGTCCGTAACTTCTGCATACGTTCGGCTACAAAAACCATTCAACTATCAAACTGTTCAGCTCTTTCAGCAGATGTGTGCTCTTCTTCAACTTTTGTTCTAATATTTATACTTTTTTTTTTTTTAAATATTAAGCTTTTAAACTTTTTTTTTTTTTTACATTAAAGTCAATGAGAGCAGGCTTCAAATCCTTCAAATCCTCATCTGCTTTATAATGTATCTCCTACATTCTTTCACTTACAGATGTGATTCAAACTTTAAACCATTCACGAATAATTCAGCTATTCAGGGTCTACTCTGTGTTTTGATATCTTTTACAGTTTTTGTGAAATCACTGTTTAAGTTTAGTGATCATTTCAGGATTTTTTTTAGCGTTTATAATTGGTATGTATTGAATCACTTACAGTGGGTGATGTCATCAACTAGCGTGCAGAGCCTTAAAAAATTATCTTTGTCCCTTCTCTATAAATTGCTCTTACACCCACAATTTTTACTTGTCATAACCAATTTATACATCAAAACGTAGGTATTTTTGTATACTTTCAGCTAATCTGCCCAGGTAAGCCGTAGGATTTACAGTTTTTGAATTATCTGCCTCAGAGCCACAAGACCGTTGGGAAATCTCTCATTCACTATAATGTTACTTATCCAATTTCTTTTGTGAGCCAAATGCAAATGGAGAGTATTTTGTAACTACGATTTCAGAGTCATTTTTTATTTTTATCTACACAAATTATATACCGATATGTTCACAAAGGCCTTGTTTCTCCAACGTTGAAATCACTGTATTGCTAGCATGTACGGTTTTGGTTCATTAAGGCTTCTTTGAAGGGATCTTCAACAGCTGTCTCACACTGGATCCCACTGTATAACAATGTTTGCAGGTGTGTTGATAAAACATCAAAGGCAGGCTTGATTAGAGTTGAAGGAACACCTGCTGCTCTCCTTAAAGCATGACACAGAACTTTTCCCCAGATAGGAAAATTACAATCACTGATATATTTGGTTATAATTATGATTGGTTATGTATACACAATATATTGTCTGTCTGTGTGTCTGTCTGTGTCTCTGCGTCTGTCTGTGTCTCTGCGTCTGTCTGTGTCTCTGTCTCTCTCCCTCCATCTGTGTCTGTCTCCCTCCCTCCTTCTGTCTCCCTCTCTCCTTCTCTGTCTCTATCACCCTCCCTCCTTCTCTGTCTCCCTTCCTCCTTCTCTGTCTCTCTCCCGCCTACTCTGTCTTGGTCTCCCTCCCTTCTTCTCTGTCTCTCCCTCCCTCCTTCTCTGTCTGTGTCCGTCCCTCCTTCTCTGTCTCCCTCCTTCTCCGTTTCTGTCTCCCTCCCTCCCTCAATCTGTCTCTCTCTCCCTCCTTCTCTGTTTCTGTCTCCCTCCGTCCATCTCTGTACCCCTCCCCCCTTCTCTGTCTCTGTCTCCCTACCCCTCCCTCCTTCTCTGTCTCTGTCTCCCTTCTTCTCGGTCTCCCTCCATCTCTGTCGGTCTCCCTCCCTCCTCGGTCTCCCTCCCTGTCTCTGTCTCCTTCCCTCCCTCAATATCTGTCTCTGTCTCCCTCCCTCCTTCTCTGTCTCCCTCCCCCTCCCTCCTTCTCTGTCTCCCTACAGTCTGGTGTTACAATCCTCTCCAGTAAAATACAGACACACTTTTACACCATTTAGCTGTCAGCATTTTAACCATGTTTACTCCAGCTGCTAGCTAACGGTAGGCTAACGTTACCTGCTGCCAAGTGTTTGTTAACTAGCGTCCCGTACGGGCAATGTTTCAGTTCCCTCTAGCGTCAATTTTTGGAGAATCAGAGAGAAGCGCAGGCAAATAAGGCGCTCCACGCAGCTGATGTTTATACTTCTCCGCTGGTGGGTGTGTCGAGCCGGCGTGTGTGTGTGTGTGTGTGTGTGTGTGTGTGTGTGTGTGTGTGGTAGAGCGAGGAGAAGTGAGAGAGTGACGGCGATTTTCATCGGAGTGAGTAGCGAATCTAGCGTTATAGTGAAAGAAACAAAGTGTCTCCCCTGTTCTTTCTGACCACGGTGGGAAATCTGGAGCAGGAAAAGTTAACCCTCTCCTTGATTTCATGTTGTTATGGAGAAGGAGAACCAGGAAATGAGTCGGGGGAAATGCAACGCTACCAAGTGATGTGTATTTTTTGAGAGGTGAATCAAAGAGTATAGATGTAACAAGAGGCGAAACTCAATAGAACGTTGTGCTGCAGCTTGCAATGGAACATTCTATTGAGTGCAGCTCCGCCATCTTGGACTGAATGCAACACAATGTTTTGCCTCTTGTTGCTTCTATACTCTTTGGGTACATGTTGGGCAGGATGCAACACAAACAAAATATCGCAAGACTTTCGGTATAATATCGTGCAACGTGATATCGCGATAATGATATTGAGTCGATATATCTTGCCCCCCTAATATGTGGTGATGATGTCATCACCTCGGTAGTGGAACGTCACCGCCGGTATTGCGGTGATCGTCACAGCCCTAACACAGCCACACACACACACACACACACACACACACACACAGTTAACGTTGTTCCTACCTTCCTCTTCATCATCTTCACAGAGACAGGAGTGAATGGGAACTTGGTAATATCAGCCTCCTCCAGCCCTTGGAGCTGCTCTCCCTCCGGACTGCTCCACAGTTCCTCCTGTTCCTCTTTAATGTGTGGTGGGGCTCTGGCTCCTGCTCGTCCACAGTGGAGTTACACTCCTGCTGCTCAGGGGGAACCTCTTCTTTAACCACCAACAGCTGCTGAACATCTGCAGAAAACACAAATTGAGGAAAACTGGGACTTCAGACAAAACCAAGACAAGTGCACCATTCAACAACTTGCCTCTGTTTAGGAAGAATCACAACCCGTGACATTTTCATAACTCACAGTGTAACTGACAGTGGTGAGAACAAGATTTAAACTTAACAGGAAGGTCTGGAGGTCATTGAAAGCGGACTGTAACCTGGAGAAGGCCTCGCTGTTTTGTGGTGAACAGAATGCTATCATCTGCATAAAAATGAGCATTACAACACTGAGCCGGAACATATATATGATTTCATGGGATCTCAAATTGAACCGTTACGATCAATCAACCATCAACCTCAGGTTGCATCGCCTTGGCCGCCAGCTTCATGGTGTTCGTGTCTTTCAAAGGGAACTTAACTATTTTTGTGACTGGGACTTCATGAAGGGATGCATAGATTCTGGTCTGTTTTATCCAAGAAAAAAAGTAGGCCAATCGGGTGGAATGCATCAGGTTTTATTAATCCACACTCCCTACATGGTTACCTACTCCTGCTGATGTGAAGATGGAGGTGCTAAGGGCTCACCGTATAGGACCAGAGTGCAGTACAGGTGGGTACCAGCACATTGATCTGCAAGAAGCTACGGTACACAGACAGCGAGCAGATCTGAAGGTAGCCAGAGGCTCTCAGCTCAAAGTGAACATCACAGAAGCTATTCAAATTTATTCAAACCTCCGTTTTTTTTAAGAAGGAATATTCAAACGTCATTTTTGGCCAATTTAATAATAACATAAACCAATGTAACCTTATCACACTCTTGCCGATAGGGCTACCCTTTAAAATGGTTAATACCCCCTGAAAATTTCGCCAAAACCTATCTATGGTCCCCATCACTTTTAATAGCACCACTCATGTCATATTGTTGTATGCTGATTAGGACTGTCCTAATCCTAATCTATTTGCATATTATTTGAAAGATTTTTTTTAATTATTATTTGATAAGTATAACAATTAACCCCAAATGAATATAAAAAAAATCATTAATATTTCAATATTTTATTATTAATGTTCAAATGACTGTGACCGGCACAAACAAGGCCCCCTTCATTTTTCATGTCATCTGATCAATCACATAGATATTGAACTGTTGTTGGTACAGTGCAGACCCTTTTATTTACCAAGGGAGTTCACCGCTGTGCTTCTGTTGGCTGTTTACATCCCGTCACGAGCAGATCATGTAACTACGCTGGGGATACTGCATGACATCATCAGCAAGCATGAGACTGCACACTCTAATGCCATGTTTATTGTGGCTGGGTGCTTTTAATCACTGCAACCTCAGGATTGTCCTCCCCAAATACCATCAACACGTGAGCATTCCAACGAGGGAGAGGAACATTCTAGACCAAGCGTACAGCAACGTGAAGGATGTGTTTGTGCCTCACTTTGGACAATCAGACCACATCTCAGTATTCCTCTATCCATCACACAGGCAACTCCTCAAGCGAGTTTCCAGGCGCATGTGGCAGGGGCTGCATCACATCACAGACTACCAACCGAGGAACTTTATGTTCTAAGAATGGACTACTAAATTGAAGCCCACACATTATTGAGTGATCACCAATATGGTTTCAGATCCAACCGATCCGCCACAATGGCAGTTATGGAATTAGTAGAGGAGATAGACAGCAATTGAAAATAAGAAATTCACAGTAGGAGTCCTGTGGCACACACCAGTAGGAGTATTTATATACCTAAAAAAGCATTTGAAACTATTGATCATTTAATATTAACAACAAAACTAGAAAAAATATGGCACACAAATGGCTTCTTAACTATCTGGATAACAGACAGCAGTATTAGGGCTTTGACTTTTGCCCAAAAATCATATTCGAAGTTTGTTTCTTTATTAATATTCGAATATTAAGATAAGTAAGACCTATTGGTATGAAACTTAAGTTGTATATGTTCTGTTCACCACAGGGCAGCGTATCAGTCAATGTCAATAGGCAGACAATGATGTTTTCAGAAGAAAAACACACTGTCACGACAATTGTTTTTTATTAAAAGTCAGACCCTGGATTAAACACAAACAGTATGCTTTCGACAGGAAGTTTGGAGCTTTCACCGTAGCCTACGTAAATTGTCTGATGTTTATACTTGTGCGCTGGTGTGTGCGTCGAGCCGGCAAGTGTGTGTGTGTGCGTGTGTTGGGGGAGTGTGTGTTAATGAGTGTGAGAGTGACGGTGATTAGCTTCGGAGCGAGTAGCGACTCTAGAGTCATAGTGAGAGAAGGACCAAAGCGTCTCCCCTGTTCTTTCTGACCACGGTGAGAAATCTCTAACAGGAAAAGTTAACCCTCTCCTTGATTTCATGTTGTTTATGGAGAAGGAGAACTAGGAAACGAGTCGGAGAATGCAATGCTGCAAGCCACGGCCAAGAAACTCGGTCCAAAGCTGTTCATATTGCACATAAATTATATGATGTGTCTAAACTGTTGAAATATGTGTTGTTTGCTAATGATACAAATTTATTTCGCTCTGGTGATGACCCGAGGCTGCTTTCGGATATAGTGTCCATTGCGAAATTACATAAAATGAAAGATGTGCTCAATTCACATTCACTTCATACAGTACAGGCCAAAAGTTTGGACTCACCTTCTCATTCAATGCGTTTTCTTTATTTTCATGACTATTTACATTGTAGATTCTCACTGAAGGCATCAAAACTATGAATGAACACATGGAATTATGTACTTAACAAAAAAGTGTGAAATAACTGAAAACATGTCTTATATTTTAGATTTCTCAAAGTAGCCACCCTTTGCTTTTTTGATAGCGCTGCAAACCCTTGGTGTTCTCTCAAGGAGCTTCATGAGGTAGTCACCTGAAATGGTTTTCACTTCACAGGTGTACCTTGTCAGGGTTAATTAGTGGAATTGTTTCCCTTATTAATGTGATTGGGACCATCAGTTGTGTTGTGCAGAAGTCAGGTTGATACACAGCCGACAGCCCTATTGGACAACTGTTAGAATTCATATTATGGCAAGAACCAATCAGCTAAGTAAAGAGAAACGAGTGGCCATCATTACTTTAACAAATGAAGGTCAGTCAGTCCCGAAAATTGCGAAAACTTTGAATGTGTCCCCAAGTGCAGTCGCAAAAACCATCAAGCGCTACAACAAAAATGGCTCACATGAGGACCGCCCCAGGAAAGGAAGACCAAGAGTCACCTCTGCTGCTGAGGATAAGTTCATCCGAGTCACCAGCCTCAGAAATCGCAAGTTAACAGCAGCTCAGATTAGAGACCAGATGAATGCCACACAGAGTTCTAGCAGCAGACACATCTCTAGAACAACTGTTAAGAGGAGACTGCACGGCACAACTCATCTGTGGAGCAGCCTTCATATCACTACAGGACATGTACATCACCAGGGTCATCAGGAGGACCCACAACATCGTTAATACAACACACACCCACAACACAGTCTCTTCACTTTCCTGCCCTCAGGAAGGCGCCACAGGAGTATGAAAGCACGGACAACAAGACTCACAACCAGCTTCTATCCACAGGCCATCAGACTCCACTGAAATATCCCCCGCACACACACTCCATCCTCCCCTCCTAAACACTGCAATATACCAAACACACACTCCATCCTCCCTTCTTAAACACTGCAATATCCCCCACACACACTCCATCCTCCCTTCCTAAACACTGCAATATCCTCCCTTCCTAAACACTGCTATACCCCCCACACACACTCCATCCTCCCCTCCTAAACTCCTGGACTCACACCACATACGGAGTTGTCTAGGCACAGTGCACTTTATCCATATTCTTATCTCCATTTTGTATATCTTTTTCAAACTATTTATTACTTTTTTATTGTTTGTTTTAACTTAATTTTATTTGTTGTGTATGGAAGAATAGCAAAGCAAACTTTTCATTACATGGTGTAAGTTGTCTTTACTGTGCATTTGACAGTAAACCTGTTGAATTTTTTGTACACACAAATGTGCAAACACACACACACACACACACACACACACACTCACCCTCACCCTCACCCTCATCCTCATCCTCATCCTCATCCTCTATGCCTCAGTGGTTACAATACTGTGCTGTTGTGTTCCAAGTAGGGCTGGGCAACGATTAAAAGTTTTAATCGCGATTAATCGCGTGATTTCCCTGATTAATCGTGATTAATCGTTATATGCAAAATCCAATAATTAATTCAAAAGTAGTGTATAGCGCAATTTTATTTTAAATGTTCTGCCATATGAACAAAAGTGCCATAACATTTGTTCTGCAAACACGTAACATCATCATTTTGTTTATACAGTAGCAGTTAAAAAAAATATTTAGTATAAATCTAAACTTAAACAATGTAATCAAAGCAAATACAAAATTAAAGCTTATTGCCACTGCCAGGGCATTAATGTTATCCTGTTTGTTATATATAAAATAAAACTGCCCACAAAATCCTGAGCCACAATCATAACATTAAAACTAATTTCTGAGATAACCGCAGAAACACTGCGTTTCTTTTATCAGGGAGTAGCATAACCAGTATATGTTCAGTACCAAATGTCCCTGTTATAACCAGTCTATGTTCAGTACCAAATGTCCCTGCTATAACCAGTCTATGTTCAGTACCAAATGTCCCTGCTATAACCAGTCTATGTTCAGTACCAAATGACCCTGTTAGAAATTATAAATGTTTATTGTAAAATTATTTATTATTTTTATTCAGAATCTCAACTGTTTTGTCTTATAAACCCGAAAATACAAATAAAAAATCATTAAAATCATGAACTCAAGTGGTGACGGGAGCTGCAGCTGCAGGACGACTCAATTAAAAACCACCATGGACAGTTTTTAATGTTCAATCGGACTATAACTACTCGAGAGTCTGCTCTTGAGACTTTGCTCAAATTTTCGGGACAATTAGGCTGGGATTTGGGACAACTGCTTGGATTTCGGGACTGTCCCGAATTTTTCGGGACGTCTGGTCACCCTAACTGCAACCGTTAGCATGCTAGCTTTAGCATGCTAGCTTTAGCGTGCTAGCGTTAGCTAACGCTAGCATGCTACCTCGTTCTCAATAGCAAAGCACTGCTACAACACACACAAGTTCACCATAATCTACAAAAGAACTACTTACATGTGCGCCCTCGTTTAGAAGTCTCCCAGCTAATCCTGCCTTGTAACTGACTGAAGTCGGAGAAACAGCCTCTCTTTTACTTCTATGGAGCTAGCTGACATGATCTATATCTGAGCTACTGCACATTTGCGAGTGCAATCAAAGAGAGTACAGAAGTCTCACTCTGTAGCTAAAACAGAGAGCAGGTGAAAAGAGGAGCTGCAGCAGTGAAATAAATACAATAGTACAATAAAAATATGGTATTTTTTGAAAATTAAACCATGTAAACCTATTCTGGTACAACCTTAAAATACAATTATGAACCTGAAAATGAGCATAATATGGGCGCTTTAAAATGAAAATGGCCATGTAAAAGTTCTGTACCCTTCTACATGTTTGTCTGTAATTTGTTTATCTTTTGTTTTTCTTTTCCGGTTCCTGTAAGAGCGGAAGCAGTCAGCACAGACTTTTACAAAATAAAAGCCTGTGAGCAACAGACTTTTACAATAATAAAAGAAATAATCAAAACAGTGTTAATGCGCGATAAAATAATTGTCGGCATTAATTAATTAATTAATTAATGAGTTAACGCGATAATGACAGTTAACTTGCCCAGCCCTAGGTCAAGGCGAACATCACTATACAGTCACCTACTAACAATCACCTATACAGTCCTAAGGGATTACCTATTCAATAAGAACCTTCGTTTATCTAGATAACATCCCCGAAATCACCATCACCAAACCCACCAGACTCCATGTAAATCATCAGTACTTTTAGCGTGGATAGAGCCAGCATATTTCCACATGTAAATGTGTGAATTAAGAGTCAACCAAACCAGAGTGGTGATTGTTGGAACAGTGGAAAGACAAACCAAGACGACTTTTGATAGTTTTTTTGTGTTTCTGTCCACTTTGAATACAGTGTGTTTTACGATGATAAAAGTACTGATTATTTACATGGAGTATGGTGGGTTTGGCGAAGGCCTTTTAAAGAGCTTAGATTCAAATAGAGCTTACGGACAAATGCGTATTTAAATACTTCCTGTCATATCGTTGCTGAGAGAAGAGATCACAGGAAGGAGAGAAAGATCAACTGAAGGTTTAATGACCAAACCTGCTCTGTGTAACCGAAGCTGAGGGTTGAAAACAGCGTCCAGTAGCTCCCGTTGTCGCTCGTTCTCCTCTTTTGAACGACAAAGTTCCTCCTCGTACTCTGCTATCGTTCTTTCAAACAGCCCAAATATCTCTTCAGCAGCCGCAGTTAGTCGCTGCTCCACCAACGCTCTCAGCATCTGGACTTTACACATTTTACCTCTTTCTCAACACAACAAACATACTCTGCTAACACACCTTTCTGCTAAACACCATCTTGCTCAAAGTGTGAAGTTAGCATTGACATATATAAAAGGAAGTTAGCCGCAGTAAATACTATAGCGTCCGGTGCAGATCAGTTGCTGAGCTTCAAAATAAAAGTCCGGAAGTGTTCAAGACTTCCTCAGAAATACACACAAAGAAGATCAATGATTAAAATACACTTTGGAAGAAAGTCAAATACTTTATAAAATTTTCAGAGCTTTGAAAAAAGTTTTAATATAATAAATGTACATTTTATTATATTATTTAAGCCTTACAGATGACATTACAAAAACAAAGAGGGACTCAAGATTTCACAGTTTGTAATTCCTCACAGGGTTTGTCCAGCCAATACCAGGAGATAAAACCCTCCCAGAGTCACTGCAGTACCTCTGAAACACCTTCAACCCTTGTTAGGTTTATTGTGGGGTTGGGTACCGAAACTCTGTACTTTTTAGATTACTGGGGACCAATTCACATAATATCAATCGTGCCAAATTCCGGTACCTGAGAGCTCATACGTAAGCGTAATGTCCTTATTCCTTTCATCATATTTCACAGATAGCAGGGCTCAGCTCTGACACACATACACACAGAGCTGATGGAGCAAACTATGTCACCTCTGCAGCTTGTTCAAGTCGCAGCGAGTCACATAAATACCAATAAAGCCGTCTCAAGTGTGGTTAAACTTTTCAAAACGCCACGCTGACAGCGTCCGCTGCAATACAATATAACAACACATTCTCACTCCCATCGCGTCAAATACAGACGCTTGGTCAGGTGTCTTTGGCGTTTGTTATTGACGCTAAAAGTCTCGCGCTTGGTCGGGAGTGTTGTGTCACTTTTTGACGACCCCCAATCTCCCGCCCTATGCAGCATTTTGGGCTTTCACACTACTCTCTACTGTTGTCTCTCTTAATACTACCTCATCTTACAGCGCCGCAGAGCTGCTGCTCTGCCCGGTGCGAAGGATGCTTATTGCGTCGTATCTGACCAAGCGTCTGTATTTGACGAGATGGTAGTGAGAATGGGTCTAAAGCGGCCATGGTGAGGTTAACGTTCCACTTCCTCTGAAAAAGACAGGCATGTTCTCTATGCTCTGGTGACTGACTGACAGGCTGCATGTTGTAGGGCAAAGCAACTTTATTTCTATAGCACATTTCAGCAACAAGGCAATTCAAAACGCTTTACACAAAACATTAAAGAGCAGTTAAAAACTTTCATGAAAGAGATTAAAAAAAAATAAGAACAGGCTACAATGGAATAAGATACAAATACAACAATAATAGCTGCAGCGTAAAAAATTAATAATTATTTGATTTGATAAGATAGACTTCATTAATCCCACACTGGGGAAATTCCTGTGCTACAGCAGCTCAAAAGAAAAAAATTACACACAACAGAAGAACAAAAATACACATTAAGTAGACATAGGAGAAACAATATACATAATCTATAAGAAATAGAAAATATAGAATTAGTTATAATAATAATAGTAATAAACATATTTACACAATAAACACCCTTATATAAACATAGATGAGTGCGGATGAATAGAAATGACATATTGCACAGCTGGAGGTAACACAGAGTAATAAATATATAAATATGCATAGTGCAGAATATTGTCCAGTGATGGCTGATATTGCAGAAACAGCTAGCAGTGCTACATTAAAGCAACACTATGTAACTTTTCCCGATTCCCCGCTTGGAACTACAGCTGTTGCAACCCCTCCAACCCGGCCGAATGGGTCTCCCATTGCGAAGTTGTAAAGTCCAGAAAAAAAGAAAAGGACACACAGCTAATCTCCACAGTTGTATATCCATATATGCACATTAGAGCTGCAAAGATTAATCGATTAGTTGTCAATTTTTAAATGAATTGCAAACTATTTTGATAATCGATTAGTCGGTTTGAGTAATTTTTTAGACAAAAGTAAAAATTCTTTGATTCCAGCTTGTTAAATGTGAATATTGTTTCTTCTCTCCTCTGTGACAGTATACTGAATATATACTCAGTTGTAGACAAAACAAGACATTTGAGGACGTCATCTTTGGCTTTGGGAAACACTGATCCACATTTTTCAACATTTTCTGACATTTTATAACCCAAACAACCAATCGATTAATCGAGAAAATAATCAACAGATTAGTTGACTATGAAAATAATCGTTAGTTGCAGCCCTAATGCACACACGTTGAAGAACAGTTTGGAAGAAGAAAAAAATGCTGCAATAGCCTACCACTCACGCCGCGCCATCTTGTAAACTGATGTTGATACATAAATGTTTTGTTTGATACTTGACAAGTTTTGCTTGGATATAAAGGCACAAACATTAATCCATGTCATCAGTCTCAGGTTCAGAAGAGTCTCCAGTCTGGTCTTCAGTCTCTGGTTGTAAAAGTGGATGTGTATGTGAGTTCCTGGCTGGTTCTGGTCCTCCACGGTCCTCTCCATCAGCTTCTGTTTCCATCTGACCAACACATTTATGTGTTTTGACATCAGAACGCCAGGCAAATCTTTTGTTACAAACACTGCAGCTGAATTTTTTCTCTCCTGTGTGGACTGCCAAGATTTATTACAGACTGGGCAGCTGAAAGATTTTTCTCCTGTGTGGATTCTCATGTGTGACCGTAAATCTCCACTCTGTGTAAAAGATTTTTTACAAACTGAGCAGCTAAAAGGCTTCTCTCCTGTATGAGTTATCGTGTGTTTCTTTAGGTGTTGACTATAAGTGAAAGCTTTACCACACTCAGAGCAGCTAAAAGGCTTCTCTCCTTTGTGGATTCTAATGTGTTTCTTTAAACTTCCTCTCTCTGTAAAAGATTTATTACAAACACTGCAGCTGAAAGGCTTTTCTCCTGTGTGGATTCTCATGTGTAACCGTACATTTCTAGACATTAAAAATGTTTCCTTACAAACTAAACAGCTGAACGTTTTCTCTCCTGTTTGAGTTCTCATGTGTCTCTTCAGATTTGACTTGTGATCAAATTTCCTCCCACACTCCGAGCAGCTGAATGGTTTCTTACATCTCAAATCATGTTTCAATGAGTTTAAAGCTGACTGAGGTTCTCTGGTCTCCTTCCAATCAGCACTGTTATCAGTCTCAGGTTCAGAAGAGTCTCCAGTCTGGTCTTCAGTCTCTGGTTGTAAAAGTGGATGTGAGTTCCTGGCTGGTTCTGGTCCTCCAAAGTCCTCTCCATCAGCTTCTGTTTCCATGTGTTGACTTGGTCTTTGATGAAGCTGTGAGGACTGAGCTTTCTCTTTATCATCTTCACTCTTCACAGGGACAGGAGTGAATGGGAACTTGGTGATATCAGCCTCCTCCAGCCCTTGAAGCTGCTCTCCCTCCTGACTGCTCCACAGTTCCTCCTGTTCCTCTTTAATGTGTGGGGGGGGGCTCTGGCTCCTCCTGGTCCACACTGGAGCTACACTCCTGCTGCTCAGGGGGAACCTCTTCTTTAACCACCAACATCTGCTGAACATCTGCAGGAAACAGGAAACACATAGAGAGCGACGTTAACACAGAGAGACAGAATCAACAGTACAGAGTCTCCTTTCAAATCTCTTTACGTGATAAAAGAACCCCTGGGATTTCATGTTTCTGCATTCTAACTTTCAGCCTGAGTGCTGTAAAGACTGACAATTATACCTAAGGCTTATCTCACTCTTATTTTATTTTCTGGTCTGGTTTGAATCTTACTTAAAGAACAGGGACTACTTTGTGTCTATCTAAACATCTGAGTGGACTAATATGAAATGCGCAGTTCCCCAAGGCTCCATTCTGGGGCCTCTTCTGTTTAACATCTACATGCTTCCAGTTGCTCCGATAACAGAAGACAGTTGTACTTATAATTTGTCCCGAAGCGCGATCACATCAACACAGAGTCACATGCCTTCTCAAACCTGACGGAGGTTCCTCTCTCTCCTTCACAACGTCACAATTAACTTCTGTTTCCATGTGTTGAGTTTGTCTCTGATGAAACTGTGAGGACTGAGCTTCCTCATCATCTTCAGTCTTCACAGGGACAGGTGTGAATGGGAACTTGGTGATATCAGCCTCCTCCAGCCCTTGAAGCTGCTCTCCCTCCTGACTGCTCCACAGTTCCTTGTGTTCTTCTTTAATGTGTGGGGGGGGCTCTGGCTCCTGCTGGTCCACACTGGAGCTACACTCCTGCTGCTCCTCTTCACCAACAATCACTTCCAGAATGTCTGGAGGTAAAGCTGAAACACAGACAGACATAAATTAAATATCAGTCTCAACAATACTTTGCTAATTAGCTGAGATCACTCTGATGAGGACGCCGCCCCATAATGAAATCATCCGATATATCCCAGGTCCCCAAAGATCATCATACAACACTGAGCTTCCAAAACCCTTAAAAAAACCTCATGCCTCCACTCGGCTACGGCTGTAAAAGCTGTTTCCGGTCTGTCTGAGAAAATCTCCGAACTGGAAGGTAAGATAACTTTAACACCGGATCAGATAGCAGGGCTCCAGACTGTGGCCAAATGCTCGCATTTTGGAACCAACAGCCGTCAATCAAGGTAAACTACAGAGGTCCGTGGGTTAGATCGCCTTGAAAGTGAACAATCATAGGAGGGCCAGTGCCTCCGTGGTTTCCGCCGCCAAAGTGTCAAAAGTCACTTTCATTCACACACGCAGAAATCAACTTTGAGAGCAGAGTTTACCTGCGAGAACATGTATGCCTTCCAGCGCTCGCAAAGCGGACACTCTGTGGCGCGTGGTGGCTGCTCTGTACGCGTGCTGCTTAACCTCTCTTTCTCCCTATGTTTTGTTTTAACGCTCACAGCTGCCTGTTCAACTCTTGATTGTTGAATTGTGCGTGAAGGATAACATCTGCGAGTGTGAAATTATATAATTTGCTCGTGAGCATGTTTTATCACACTCGAAGATATGACATAATCATGACTTCATAGAAAATTTCCTTTTGTATGAAAACATGCAACTTATTGTATAAGTGGTGCAGGGGTGCACGGAGCAAAAGTCTGCATTACTGCTGCGCATGCTCTCTACTTATTTTACAATCTTCTTATCAGAATGTTTTTTTGCCACAAACACAAACGTTCCTTCGGTTGAACTCGCCGTATAACGGCGCGGCTTGCTGGGCCCTATTTCAGGTAGAAGGTTTAACAAACTGAGTCTAACCCTGATCTCTGAGATGGGAAACTGAGTTTTCAGTTTCAGAACAGCTGATATGTTCATGAATGGAGCCATGAGACTACGATTCACCATGGTAACAACCATAAACAAACGGTGGAAATACTCATGCGCACATACAGCGAGTTAAAAAAGCAACACAGCAGCTGCTGCAAAAGAGAGAGAATTTGCGTGGGAGAAAATTGCTGCTAGATTAAATGCGTATATTCCAATATAGTGTATATCATATTTAATCCTAAGTATAATATTACTGGTGAAATGGTATTGAACCTATAATCTATTTTATTTAGGTGCAATACTGCAGGCGAAAAAGTACTATAGCCTACTAATCTCATTCTGAGGCTGCAGCACCATCATTAACAGAATTATAATCCATAATCTTTTATTTCAAAGGGTTTACATCATTCACCTGAAATAATAGCCTACTGTGGAACTCCTTTTTAATGTCTCTTACTGGTTTGTGTCCAGGGAACACTACAAAAACGTTTAAAACACGTTTCTGAGCTAGTCACAGGCACTCTTCTGACGGCGCTTTACTGTGGCTTTACTAATATGCTCTGCTTCCCCAATGTTGTAAAGAAAACTGCTGTTTGCAAAACAATTAATGTGTCAGAAATAATCTGCTGGGAGAGCATGTCCAAGATGGGTGACGTTAGTGATATGAGGTTATGTAGCCTAGGCTGCAAAACGATACTGCTCAAATAGGAAGTTATCTGAAAATTAAAATGTCGTGGTTCAATATCATCTCCCGACATATAACACCCTGCAAAGTAAAGCAGCTTCTTCATCAACGGGATCGTCGTCACAAGGAAATGCCAAAAAAAAAAAACGTTTTATAGTCTGCCTAACATGGTTAATAAACCAACCCTGTTTTTTTATTCATGCAGATAACCAACTGCGCTAAAATGCGCCTGATACAGACTGAATGAATGAATGAGGAAATGAAAGAGCGCTGTGTCAGAGGGAGGAGACTGAGAGAAACTCAAGGTTTATTGAAGAAAACCTGCTCCTGACCAGGTTAGGTTCACAGGCTCAGTTACCATAGTTACTGACTCTGATGTGAAGTTACCTCTTTTTCCGAAACAGAAAACCCAGAGTTTCCCTCATCTCAGGGTTAACAAACTCAGAGTTTTCACTAAACCTGCTTTCTGAAATAGGGCTCTGGTATGATGCGTGGGATTAGGTGACTGCCGGGGCGGACTGATTATGCTCCGGATGTGGGCTGCACACTGGATCACAGGTGTCCTCCTGTGTCGGGCGGTGGGTTAAAGAACACAACAGGACGTCACACAGATGGGACAATTAATGACACTCCCTCCGCCGCACAACCCTGCGGAGAATCACACAATCACTTTTTTGTGTGAATGCACACTTTTAAGATTATTTTTTGGGCATTTTTAGGCCTTTAGTGTATTGACAGGACAGCTGAAGAAATGAAAGGGGAGAGAAAGGGGGAATGATCGGTCGAACCCAGGCCCGCTGCGTCAAGGAGTAAACCTCTATATATGTGCGCATTCACGCCTGTGTGAACCAGACCATCACCTATCTCCTCGTCTTCCACCATTTTGTCAGGTCCGCTGGTCCGGGCTGAGTTTTTTCAGATTCGGGTCACAGGACTTGTTTGTTTTCAGGTGCGCGATAGGGTTGGGCGATGTCCCCTAAATTGGCAGTTGACGATGTTTACAGTAAAACATGGCGATGGACGATGATATCGTCGTCGAGGGGGGGGGTGCTCATATCTCTTTACATAAATATTTTTTTCTACTACTATGGGCTAACAGTTAACATAGAAACGATTAGACATACATTTAAATGCCCTCTGTAAATGGTGGTGGGGCAGTTTTTTACAACTTGACCTACTTTCACTTAACTTCAGTGCAGTAAAATCAATCAGATGTCCGCGATCCGCGTAACGACAGTACAGTGGGACGTTTGCCTTCAACAGAGCGACAGTAATAACCTAATATACCATCATTACTGAGTTTAAACTACATTCACGGTTATGTTCGCACTGAATAATTCATTCAATAAACAGAAACATAACTCTTGCAGCGCACATGAACAGATGCGCAATATTAGCTCACACATAAAATAGCACCCTCGTGAATTAGCCTACTGTTGCTAACGTACATTCATAAATCCTGCATAACATCGTCCCGTACCTGCAGGACCTCAGACTTACTTATTGATGCACGCACAGAGTAGTGTCGACAAACTTAGTCCAATGAGGGGAGAAAGGAAAGTGTGATAGCGTTCCAGGTTAACGCTTCTTTCTCTCTCACTCGAGACCGCTGCGTCCAACGTTACTAGAAGGTAGAGCGAGCTACAACTGACAGGGAGAGAGAGAGAGAGAGTATCACTACAGCCAATCCAGTCTGCTCAAAGCCATGGTTCGATGATTCACAAATAGGTTGCACGTAAAGGGGGTAAAAGTAGTTTCCACTTATGGGGCCCTATCTTGCACCATGCGCAGCGCAAAGCCCGACGCAAGTGTCTTTGCTAGTTTAAGACCGGCGCAGGATTGACTAGGATTAGTGTGTTTGACAGGGTGGGGGGGAGGCATCACGATGGTGGCTCTCCATCGTGATGTCGGCCAGCCAGGCACAACCCTAGTGCGCGATCACGCAAGGCTTGTATCATGTGGATGCGTTGACAGTGTTGTTGTCATTACTTAGAATTCCTCATGAGGGAGACAGAAACTACACACTATAGCAGGGATTCTCAAACCTTATATTCAAAAGGTCCAAATCTGATTTATATACAAGGTCAAAGGTCCGGAACGATTGGTGATAAGCAATTTACTTTTATTAAACTTGCTTATAACTTAGAAGCAATAAGTTTATTAGGTTAATTCAGGCAGTCATATAAAAATTACATTCAAGCCTAGTGGAAAAAATGTTTGACTGCAATCTGTTGACTAAATTAAAGCAACTCTATCTTTAAAAGCAACTGTAGTGGCGATTTGTCCTCAGATTGAACAAAACTAATTCAAAGTCAAACAGCCACTGAGACACCGAATAAGTGAATCTTACGCAGAGATAAAAACGTTCATTGTCCAGGCAGAGGTGGCATTTTGTGAGGTTTATTTATCCAGTTCTCGGATTAAACACGGTTTAAATGCTGACAGCAAAACGGTGTAAAAGTGTGACTGTATTTCACTGTAGAGGATTCTAATAGCAGGACGTACAACAGCATGCTGCTAAAGCTATGAGCTAAAAGACACAAACTAGCTCTATGGTCATTGCTGCATACACACACACACACACACATATGTGCACACAAACACGCGCACGAACACACACACACACACACACACACACACACACACACACACAAACACATGCGCACACAAACGCAGGTCAACACACACACGCACACATGCCCACACACATACACATGCCCACACAAACACACGCACACACACATGCGCACACACACACGCGCGCACACACACATGCACACAAACACACACACACACAAGCACGCACACACACACATGCGCACACAAACGCACACACACATACACATGCCCACACAAACACACTCACACACACACACACACACGTGCACACACACACACGCACACACACACACACACACACGCACGCACACACACACATACATAACACACACACACATACATACACACACACACACACACAAACACACACACACACACACACACACACACACACACACACACACACACACACACACACTGGTGTCAAAATACAGTTTTTTACAATTGCTATGACAGTTTTTTCAATACATTTAACAAGTTTCCTAAACTCTTAACGCACCAACACACCTAAAACACACAATTGGCAAAACAGTTAATTTCATACTCAAAATCACACATTGTAAACTAAACTCCAAAACTAATTTTCAAAATACAATAATACACTAACACAATAGACTATGTCTAACAAAACACTGCAAACATGTTTCAAAATCAAATAATTATTCAAAACACTAACACATGTTCTCTTCCAACAGGAACATTTAGTCAATCATAACACAATGACAAAAAAAACACTATCATCAGCTGAAATTACAGAAACTGCATTGTTTTATGTATCAGGTCTGCCCTTATACAATAGACAGTATATTTTATTGATCATAGATTGTGTTTTGCACTGCAGTTACTTTTGATGCCTCTCTACATTTTTGTTTTGTTGGGTTTAGTAAATGCATGCATTTTGTTTCTTTTGCTGCTGAAATTCAATACAAAAAATGAATGACCATCTTAGAGTAGCTGTATAGAATGTACAGTTTATGGAAAAAAAAGACAGAGACAGAATTGCTGCAGTAAAGACTTTATTTGCAAAAGGACATTGCTGCAAGATATACAAACAGAAAAAGCACTGGAATAATAATAACGAAAAATAAGTAATCTTCTAATCTGCCCGGTCTTCTGCATTTGGCCACGTTCTCATCCACATCACACCTGATATCTTCATTGGCAAGGCATCGTGGGAAGAATCGTTTGGCATGCCTTATCCACCCCTGGCAGTGTTCAGCTGTGATGTCTCGGCATGCAGCATCCATTGCATCCAGGAGGGACATTTGGTCATGTGGACGATGGTCAAAAACCTTCCATCTCCAGGCTGAGAAAAACTCCTCAATGGGGTTGAGGAAAGGGGAGTAAGGGGCAAGGAAATGGGACATCATCCTTGGATGGGCGTCAAACCAGGCTGTGACTGCCCGGGAATGGTGGAATGCCACATTGTCCAATATGATCACATATATTGGCAAGTGGTCTCCCACCTGTCCCCTTTCTACCTCTGGCACCAGTCTTTCGTGCAGATCTTCTAAAAACAGGAGAAGGCGGGCTGTGTTGTAGGGGCCAATCTCACATTTATGCAGGAGTGCACCGTTGTTGGAGATTGCGGCGCACATGGTAATGTTGGCTCCTCTCTGGCCCGGCACGGTAACTGTGGCCCTTTTGCCAATTATGTTTCTCCCACGGCGATGCCCTTTTGCCAAGTTGAAGCCAGCCTCGTCAACATAGATAATTACATGTGGGACTTGATTGGCCTCCAACTCCATGACTCTCTGAAAGTAATTAGACACAGTGTATGTAAATGCTGTGCTGTACTGTATATCTACTGTATGTCCTAATGTACTCCAGGTTTATAGAGTAGTTTACTGCAAAACACACTGTGTATAGTACAGTAATGACTGTATTGCATAACCTTACCTGGACGTATTGGTGACGGAGTTCTTTGATGCGCTCACTGTTTTTGTATAGTTGTTTCATTCGGACTCTGTGTTTAGCTAGAGTCCGAGAAATGGATGTTATGCTGATTGCTGCAATGTTCCCAAAGACAAGGTTGTCCTCTACAACTCTGGACTGAATGTCCTTTAGTTTTATTTCATTGTCAGCAATCACCATGTTGACAATAGCACGTTCCTGTTCTTCATTCAGGAGCTTTCCTCTGCCCCCTGAGGGAGGTAGACGTTGAATCCTTAGAGGCACAAAATACAGTTACATTTTAGAGACCGGAGGCATACAGTCACTCTAATACTGTAAATGGTAAAATTACTGTATTTACACTTTGCTGTAGGAAAAGCAATATCCTACCTGTTGGTTTCTCTGAAAATACGGACAATGGATGCCACTGTGTCCCGGCTGAGATTTGGCTGTACTCGTTCACCAGCCTCTCTGTATGATAGCCCGTGGTTTATGACATGGTCAATGATAGTAGTTCTTATTTGATCAGTTACCCTAGCTCTGGTCCTTCTTTGAGCGCCACCACGCATTCTAACTCCTCTCCCTCTACCTTGCCCCACTCCTCTCCCTTGTCCTGGTACTCGTCTTCCTCTCCCTCGTGCAGGCATTTCTTTCTTTCTTTCTTTCTTTCTTTCTTTCTTTTCTTTCTTTCTTTCTTTCTTTGTGTTGCTCCAAATTGTTCCTTTTCCACACAATATCAGCCCAAAGAGTACTCTTTTAGAACATATGATCATGCGATTGAAAGAACTTCAACACCTGAGTGTGCTTCCTAGATGGGAATCAGCTGTGATTTATATATTTGCATAACTTCAATCAGCTGTTTCTCATTAGCAATGGAATGAGATACAGGGAATATATTTGTGTTTCAATTCACAATATAAACAGCTGTTTACCTTGACTTTAGCCTGTAAGGTTAGGTTTAGAACATGGTGTTATCTGTTCTGACATACAGTGTGAAAGCATTTGTAAATTTGGCAGTAAAGATCCATTGTTTTGGTCTTGGTTGAGCTTGTGTGTAAAAGAAGTTCAAGCATTTTAAATTGTTGTTAACTGTATGCATTTTGTGTCAAAGCAACGAGAAATGTGTTAATTGTATAGCCTACACAGACGGATGTTGTGCTAACTGTGTTAAGAGTTTAGGAAAGTTGTTAAAAGTATTGGAAAAAGTGTCATAGCAATCATAAAAAACTGTAAAAGCATACCTTTTAGTTAGGAAATGTATTGGAGTAAAAGTGAAAGTTTCCAGAAATATAAATAACGAAGTAAAGTACAGATACGTTACAATTCACCCTATGTACAATAACTAAGTATTTCTACATCATTACATTACAACACTGTTGGTTCCAAATGTAATTTTGCAAACTTCTAGTTTGACTTAGTTTGTGTCTTATAAGAGAACTAAGAGAACTTCTGTAGCTTCATTACAGATGTTTGCATTAAAGAGGCGCTATGCCGTTTTGGCTCTTTCTCTGTTCCTCCGACAATGCTTTCCTAGCTTTCTGCTTCTTTTTTGCAAGCTCAGCCATGACGATAGTGTGAAAACTCCATCGCTACCTTGTTAGCTGGTTCCTGAATGGGTGTATGTGTGCAGTGCCGTGAAGCAATTCAATACATCGCGAGACCTGATATCTACCTGATATTTTTCCTCTCACAGGCGCTAGGGGGAAGTGATTCGACCACCATTCAACTTGAAAAAAGTAATTTAACCATTCCAATGACTCCGAAGCTGTTCAGTTAAGATAAATTAAGCTTTAAAAAGCTGCATAGTTCTCTTTATTCATTTATATTCCTGCGGGTTTTTCAGAGGAAATCTGGAACACTTCCGGACATTTATTTTGAAGCTCAGCAACTGGAACACTTCCGGACTTTTATTTTGAAGCTCAGCGACTAATCTGCACCGGAAGCTATAGTCTTTACTGCGGCTAACTTCACACTTTGAACACGATGGCGTCTAGCAGAAAGGTGTGTTAGCAGAGTCTCTTTGTTGTGTTGAGAAAGAGGTAACATGTGTAAAGTCCAGATGCTGAGAGCGTTGGTGGAGCAGCGACTAACTGCGGCTGCTGAAGAGATATTTGGGCTGTTTGAAAGAACGATAGCAGAGTACGAGGAGGAACTTTGTCGTTCAAAAGAGGAGAACGAGCGACAACGGGAGCTACTGGACGCTGTTTTCAACCCTCAGCTTCGGTTACACAGAGCAGGTTTGGTCATTAAACCTTCAGTTGATCTTTCTCTCCTTCCTGTGATCTCTTCTCTCAGCAACGATATGACAGGAAATATTTAAATAAGCATTTGTTCGTAAGCTCTATTTGAATCTAAGCTCTTTAAAAGGCCTTCGCCAAACCCACCATACTCCATGTAAATAATCAGTACTTTTATCATCGTAAAACACACTGTATTCAAAGTGGACAGAAACACAATAAAACTATCAAAAGCCGTCTTGGTTTGTCTTTCCACTGTTCCAACAATCACCACTCTGGTTTGGTTGAAATAAACTCTTAATTCACACATTTACATGTGGAGATATGCTGGCTCTATACACGCTAAAAGTACAGATTATTTACATGGAGTCTGGTGGGTTTGGTGATGGTGATTTCGGGTCTGTTTTCTAGATAAACAAAGGTTCTTATTGAATAGGTATTCCCTTAGGTCTGTATCATAGGTGATGGTTACATAGTAGTAATGTACACATTGGGGTGTGGGTAAGAACACACGGGGTGCTCAGGCTGTATGGTTATTTGCTATTAGTGATTGATCCTTAACGCATAGTGTTGCAACCACTGAGGCTTAGAGGTGTCTAGTTGAAGGAAATGTGAGTGTTTGTGGGTCTATAACAAGAACAAATGCAAGATACAAAAACATAATGAGAATTCAAGTAACCATATACTTAGCTTAAATGGCTTATTTCTAGCAATAGTCAATTTATCATTATCTGGAAAGAAATGACACTGCCTTCTCCATTAAGTTGCAATAAAAATAGACATCCATGCCATTTACATAGGAGAATGTTAAAGGAACACGCCGACTTATTGGGAATTTAGCTTATTCACCGTAACCCCCAGAGTAAGACAAGTCGATACATACCCATTCTCGTGTCCGTGCGTGCTGTAAAACTGTCTGACGGCTCCAGCGGCATCAGCCCATCACAGAACAGGCAGGTGAATGGTTCCAGTAATCCTACTGCTCCGAATAAGTGACAAAATAACGCCAACATGTTCCTATTTACATGTTGTGATTTGTATAGTCACCGCGTGTACAAAAAACAATGTAATATGAGACACAGCCATCTTCTAACTGTAAACAAACCGGGAACTATATTCTCAGGCGGAAGAATATAGTACTTGGGCAGAATGATTTGCTTTTCAGCAAGCCTTTCTGAGAATATAGTTTACGGTTTGTGTACGGTTAGAAGACGGCTGTGTCTCCTGTTACGTTGTTTTTTGTACACGCTGTAACTCTACAAATCACAACATGTAAATAGGAACATGTTGGCGTTATTTTGTCACTTATTCGGAGCAGTAGGCTAGTTGGAACCAGTTACCTGCAGGATCTGTGCTAGGCTAAGCTACCGGTGGAGCCGTCAGACAGCCTTACAACACACATGGACACGAGAAGGGTATGTATGGACTTGTCTTACTCTAGGGCAGAGGTATTCAACTAAATTTTAAAAAGGTCCAGTTAGAGAAAATGTTTTGAAGCAAAATGTCGTAACAATTTAGTGTTATATATATATATATATATATATAAATATATAAAGTAGCCTAGTAGTTGTATCAACATCTGAATGGAATCAATAACTGACTGTCAAATCAAATTAATTCAGTACAATTCAAAAACTTGTTGACAATATTTATTGTCACGTAACCTAGAACTGAACATATATGTATGACTGTAGATATGTATAATGTTCTCTCATTAACTAAATAAAACTAGGGCTGTATTTCAAAATAAGAGAAAATAATAGACATGCACCGATTACAACTTTCTAGGCCGATTCTGATTTTCTTTGAGTTAGTCCAGCCGATACCGATTTTAGCCGATTCCAATTTCATTTTTTCCAACCACTTTACAGCACACACAAATATTTATTTTCTATCTTTTAATAGAACATTTTGCACAGAACATAAAACATATTTTGAACAGATAATGGCTCACTATAAAATAGAACTATATAAATTACTCCTGGTGTGGGAAATTCACACACATCTAAAGTACAATGTTAGAACCATTTCCTTCTTTTCACATCCAATATCCAACTTAATATAATAAATATAGCCTTGCAGTATAAAGATATTTCTCAAAACACACACGCAGGCTTGTTTGAACGTCAACAGTAACGTTACCTGAAAACATAAACGTCACCACTCATTTTACACACAGTTTAGCAACAAACTAAACGCTGGGGGAAGATACTACGTTTTTAATACTGGTTTTCACAGATATGCATCCCCACTAACCCCGGAAAGCGTTTTAAACAGTAACGTTTATACAGCATTTTTTTTTTTTAATACAGTGTCTCTTGCAGCCGGACGTCAGAGGCAGAGGGACAGTCACCGCAGCATTCGCTAACGTTAGCTAACGTTAGCTAACGTTAGCTAACGTTAGCTTCTTGTCTCATTTGAGGTCTGATAAACAGTAAATTCATCAAAGTCAGGGTGTCCAACGCTATTTTCCAATAAACTGTAGCTGTCATATTTCACAGGACCCGCGGTTTTCATGTTCCACTTATTCAGCCTCAGAGGGGAAAAAAAAAAAAAAAAAAAAAAAAAAAAAAAAAAGAGAGAGAGAGAGAGAGAGAGATCAGAGGGCTCGTGTATAATTACGACTTTATAACATTTCATAAACAGCTGATTGAGCGGCGGTGCGCTGATCTTGCGCAGTGTTAATCATGCGGCGCCCGAGTGCATTTGACCGGCATAAAATTGGCATATGTCAGACTGACCTTCCAGTCGCAGGTCATGGCCGAGCACGTGAAAATCAGCCAATTCCGGTCACTGGCCGGTCAATCGGTGCATCTCTAGAAAATAAATAAAATGTGAAAATTGTGCATTTTCAAAAAAAGTGCTTAACTTCAGTTAAATAATATAAAGGGAGGAAAAGTTTGAATTTCCCACTTTCTGTTTCACATCTTGACTCAACAGTCTCAACCAATTTTACAAATAATAAATCTCAACAGATCTTAACAGTTGAACAGTTTTAGAGTATCACTTTCTTCCCCTCATGTTCCACTCCCCCAGGTTTTTGCTCAGTGAGAGAATTGAGCTTTAGCCTGTCTTGCCAAGATTTTAAACCTGGGCTTGAATGGAGTCAGGGCCATTCGCATACACATGTGAAGGTGCTCATTGGTGAGCCTGGAACGATATTTAGTTTTAATTATGTTCATTGTGGAGAAAGCTGCCTCGCAGTTGTATGTGGAGCCAAACATGGTCAAGATGTATAGGGCTACTTTCCTAAGACCTGGGAAAGCAGTCTCAGGGACCATTTGGAGCCAGAAAGTGGAAGGGTCAGTTCTTACAAACTGCTCTTTCAGGGCCACATCTGCTTGGAGATCAACCAATTGCATCTGGAGAGACCCAGCATTTACCCATTTAAAGTGCTGTGTGACTTCCTTTGAGAACCCCTGACATCTGTGATCAGAAATGGGTTCTGAATGAACATGGTGAGCTGCTCTCCAAAGCTGAAGCTGTCAAAACGGTTGCTGAAGTTTACAATCAGCTTATCAATAAAATCAACAAAAGAAGACCAATCTCTCTGTCCCTGAACCTGTTCCTGCACTGCTGGGAAGTGTACACAGTCTCCCTGCAGGTCTTCCTTGAACACTTCAAGTTTCCTCTGAAAGGAGCAAACGGCTGTCATCAGTTCACAAATTGAATTGTCCTTGCCCTGTAGCCTCAAATTCAGTTCATTCAGATGTGACGTGATATCAACCAAAAAGGCCACATTATCCATCCATTTCTCATTTTCTAAAAAGAGAGAAAACTGTGTTGCCTATTGACTGCTTAGCTCTGCCAAAAAAGATGCTAATTCCCTCCTGATGGACCAAAAGCGCTCTAGCACCCTGCCTTTGCTGAGCCATCTCACATTGTTGTGCAGCATAAGATCATCAGCATTGGCATCAACTTCTCTGAGGAATTCGCTAAGCATGCAATGCTGGTAGGAAGAGGATGCCCTAAGAAAATTTATAATTTTCATCATTGTATTCATCACCTCAGCATGCTCATCTGACAGGGGGGCACAGAGGACAGATTGATGAATGATAAAATGGTAAGATAAAAGCTCAGGATTGTCCCCTTTCAGTCTTGCTACAACTCCTTTTTCTTTCCCTATCATAGAAGGGGCTCCATCTGTGCTTATTGAAACCACTTGTTTTGGCTCTATTCCTCTTTTTGTTAACATCTCCTTAATGGCCCGGTAGATATCCTCTCCTCTTGTACTGAGTGACACCTAACATGTCTTCACAGAATGTTTTCTGGTCTGTGTTGAAAAACCTGGCAAACACTAACAGCTGAGCATTGTCCCATATGTCAGTGGACTCATCCACAGCTAAGCCTACACATGGTGCCTTATGCATGGCTTCATCTAGCTGGGTTAGCACATCCTGAGTTCATATTTCACTTTTCTTTGTGGCAGATGATGCTGACATGGGAATTTGCTTTATTTTACCACAAAGCTCCCTCGAGTAGTGTTTAAGCTACCGCACTCATGCGTCTCTCTCGTCTGTTTTGCTCCCTTTCTCCGTCTCACTCGTCTTTTCCTCAACTTACTCCGGCACACTCATCTGTATCTCTCCCTTTCTCCGTCTCATTATTCTGTTTTCGCTATCTTTGTTTTCTACATTTATCGCTATCTTTTTAATCAGACTTTCTTTTCCTGTGTAACTTGCCTCTAACTCTCTCATCTGTCTGCACTGTAGAGTCCCAATGTTTACCGCCCGGAATGCGAAGACTTCATTGGCTGAGTGGTATCACGTGGGATGGCTTAACTCGCATACAATTGGTCTGTGCGTTTCCTCATCCACTAAACCACTACCGTAAAGAATACAAAAGCTGCGCATATTAAAATAGAAGCACCCCGTCAGGTTTTAATTCATAATCTTTTGTTTTGGTCCGGGTCCGTATGGGACGGCTTCTAGGTCCGGATCCGGACCGCGGTTCGCCTGTTAGTGACCTATGCTCTAGGGGTTATGGTGAATAAGCTAAAGTCCCAATAAGTCGGCGTGTTCCTTTAACATTGTCCAAATACAACAGTCTTACTAGAACTAGAGAGGAACAGCTAAACTAGCAAGATTCAACAGGTTTACTGTCAAATGCACAGAAAAGACAACTTACACCATGCAATGAAAAGTTTGCTTTGCTATTCTTCCTTACACAACGAATGAAATAAAGTTAAAAACAATGAAAAAGTAATAAATATTTTGAAAAATATATACAAAATGGAGATAAGAATATGGATAAAGTGCACTGTGCCTAGACAGCTCTGTATGTGGTGTGAGTCCAGAAGTTTAGGACGGGAGGATGGAGTGTGTGGGGGAAGACAGGGCTCTAGAGTGTTACCAATTTGGTCGCACATGCGCCGAAAATTTGTAAGGGTGTAACTAAGATTTTTCCTAGGTCGCACCGGTGCACTTAACGTCCTCTCATCCGCTGCCTCTCCATGAACGAAGCAATGCTGTTTATATCGGCCATGGGGCCAGAATATCATAGTTCATAAAAATGCAGCGCCGTGACGATACAAACATTTCATAGCCTACACAAGACGTGTGTAACGCCGCTGACCCGCCAAAGCGCATTCGACCCGTGCTGGACCCATTCATGAGTCAGCCGTCACTCTGTGAGTAGCATACGCTTCAGTCCATCGCACTCCCCCTCTCTCCTTCTGTCTCCCTATGTCTTTCTGTCAAGGAGAGGGTTAACTTTTCCTGCTACAGATTTCCCACCATGGTAAAAAAGAAGAGGGGAGACACTTTGTTTCTCTCACTATGACTCTAGAGTCACTACTCACTCTGAAGATAATCACCATCACTCTAGGGCCGCATGATTATGGCCAAAATGATAATCACGATTATTTTGATCAATACTGAGATCACGATAAATTTTCACGATTATTTGTTGATTTTAACCAAAACAAATTTTATTGTCACATAGGTTAATTATAGCTGCTTTCACATCCATATTGTGCTAGATTCCTCCTTTGTTGAAGGATACTATGAAGCAGTATGCCATTTCAGCTGTTGTGGGACTGGTTTCCACACATGCGCATTTGTTGTGAAAAGATACAGGCAACGCAATTTTCTGTTCACGTTAATGGCGCACGTTAAAATCCAGTGCCAATATGGCACCGGTGCCCGGTATCTACCGGACGAAATAGCAACGCGGATTACGGTGCAACTTAAATGTCTGCGTTGCGTAGTGTTAATTTCGTCAGACGAGACTAAATATGTTCGTCAACGACCTTTTTTTCCATGACTAAGACGAGACGATGACGAGACTGCGCCAATGTCCAAAAACGCTGACTAAGACTAAATTAACATGTATTATTGTTGACGAAAAAAGACGAGACTAAAATGTTTTGCATAAAATAAAAACTAAGATAAAATCTCTCTTCATTTTCGTCTACAATCGTCTCTACTTTTTCATCATGAGATAGAATATTCTGGATTAAACACGGCTAAAATGCTGACTGCTAAATGGTGTAGTGTGACTGTATTTCACTGTATTGGATTCCAACAGCGGGACGTACAACAGTCTGCTGCTAAAGCTATGAGCTAACCGACACAAACTAGCACTATGGTCACTGCTGTTGTCTGAAAAACAACACCGAAGGGACAAAAATGTTGCGTTTACTTGTAAACTGGTAAACCTCGGGACCGACTGCTGTCTGTTGTGGAATTTTCCTCACGTTACTCTGTCGTCTGTGACTGTCTACATCTAGAAACTAAGCTGCGCCGTGCAGGGAACAACTCTGATACTCACACACATGCCGGCCCTGCTATTCTCTTATAAACTTCAGGCCATTTACTTAGGCTGGAGCCCTGCGTTTCAGTTATTTTCCTTGCCCCACACTGATGCAAAATTACATTTGCCAGTGATTATCTTAACTGCATATTACTCCAGTGATGATATAAATCCATGTCATAGCCATTTCAGTTTTATGTCAAGTACTTGAAAGTACACTCCACAGTACACCCGAGGCAATTAAATTATAACGCCAGACTATCGATGTAAATGTCTGTTGATAAAATAATGTTAGAATTAAAACTACCCTTGCATCTCAATGATCGCATTACATTTTGAGGGAGTAGTTTCTCAGCAGTGGCAGAATTTTACTTAGCTCCGGTTACTAGTACTGCGCCAAAAAGTAAACCGAGAAGCGCAATCCTGTCCAGAAACCGAAGTATTAGTTGCTGGCTTGGACATCAAGACACCGGCGGAGACTCTACTCAAGTGGCGAATGTGTAGTGATCATTTTAGACCAGACGACTTTGAAAACCCCCGCAATCTAAAGGACCACAAGTCACTGACAACGAATGCGGTTCCATCCGTCTTTCTAGATGCACCAACAGCTATTGATGAACAGGTAATAACTTCTGATAGGGTACTCTAGCTAATAAAGCTAGCCCCTATCATAACGTTAGCCTAGCTGCTACTGATAGATTGAGACTGACAACGTTAGTGGAGATAACGTTACTGTTCAATGCATTGTGGAGCGTGACAACGTTAGCTAACGGTATAGCTACACTGGTAGATACCTGGCTGGGCTAACCGCTAACTTTAGGTAATTGCTGACAGAAACGTCATGTAAGCTCAGAAAGTTTACATGCAAATTTCTAGCCCGTGTGCTTTCATGTCCCGGTAACGTTATGTGAGTTAGACTGCTTTTAATGGCAGACTAGCAGATACTGTTGACATGCGCTAGCCTAGCACCAGCGACCTCTGCAACTGGAAGGACTGGATAAAAAGTGTTGACAACTGTATCCACTGATAAATAACACACTGGCTAACTTGGAAATGAGGTCCTATGTCCAAAATTCTGAACCACCCCTTTAAGTAAAAATACTAATTCTCCAAAGTTCAGTTAAAGGTCCTATGACATGCTGCTTTTTGGATGCTTTTATGTAGGCCTTAGTGGTCCCCTAATACTGTATCTGAAGTCTCTTTTATATAGGCCTTAGTGGTCCCCTAGTACTGTATCTGAAGTCTCTTTTATATAGACCTTAGTGGTCCCCTAATACTGTATCTGAAGTCTCCTTTTATATAAGCCTTAGTGGTCCCCTAATACTGTATCTGATGTCTCTTTTATATAGACCTTAGTGGTCCCCTAATACTGTATCTGAAGTCTCTTTTATATAGACCTTAGTGGTCCCCTAATACTGTATCTGAAGTCTCTTTTATATAGACCTTAGTGGTCCCCTAATACTGTATCTGAAGTCTCTTTTTATATAAGCCTTAGTGGTCCCCTAATACTGTATCTGAAGTCTCTTTTATATAGGCCTTAGTGGTCCCCAAATACTGTATCTGAAGTCTCTTTTATATAGGCCTTAGTGGTCCCCTAATACTGTATCTGAAGTCTCTTTCCCGAAATTCAGCCTTGGTGCAGAATTACAGCCACTAGAGCCAGTCCCACAATGAGCTTTCCTTAGTATGTGCCATTTCTGTGTCTGTAGCTTTAAATGCTATTGAGGAGGAGGGAGGGGGGGCAAAGTGGAGGGTGGGGGTGTGGCCTTGACCAACTGCCACTTTGCTTGTTTGCAAACCATGATGACTCTATCTCTCTCTCATGGGTTTGCCAAATTCTCTGGGCGGGCAAAGCAGAGAAAGAGGAGGTAATCTTCCTCCTTATGACCTCATAAGGAGAAGATTCCAGATCGGCCCATCTGAGCTTTCATTTTCTCAAAGGCAGAGCAGGATACCCAGGGCTCGGTTTACACCTATCACCATTTCTAGCCATAGGACCATAGGCAGGCTGGGGGAATGCATATTAATGTTAAAAAACCTCATAAAGTGAAATTTTCATGTCATGGGACCTTTAAAAAAAATCTTTAGAATAATGTGCAAATTAACTGTTAGATTAATCCATGACAAAAATAATCGTTAGTGACAGCCCTTAATGGTTCCATTTTGTAGCTGGTTTTAGCAAGCTGACCTTAACAAGCTATGCTGTGCTACTTTGTATCAGTTTGTTAGACAAAATTTCTTTTAGAAAAAAAAGTTTTCATATCTATGATGATACAAACTACCTCTCATTATTATTGGTTTGAGTTTAGTTTGAATGGTGGTCAGTAATGTGTCGGTTTCATTCTGTTTCCTGCAGATGTTCAGCAGCTGTCGTTGGTTAAAGAAGAGGTTCCCCCTGAGCAGCAGGAGTGTAGCTCCAGTGTGGACCAGGAGGAGCCAGAGCCCCCCACACACATTAAAGAGGAACAGGAGGCACTGTGGAGCAGTCAGGAGGGAGAGCAGCTTCAAGGGCTGGAGGAGGCTGATATCACCAAGTTCCCATTCACTCCTGTTCCTGTGAAGAGTGAAGATGATGAAGAGGAAGCTCAGTCCTCACAGCTTAACCAAAGAGAAACTCAACACATGGAATGCAGGAACTCACATCCACATCCACTTTTACAACCAGAGACTGAAGACCAGACTGGAGACCCTTCTGAACCTGAGACTGATAACAGTGCTGATTGGAAGGAGACCAGAGAACCTCAGTCAGCTTTAAACTCTCTGAAACATGATTCAACATGTAAGAAAACATTCAGCTGCTCTGAGTGTGGGAAAAGATTTGGCTTCAAGTCCCATCTGAAGAAACATATTAGAACTCACACAGGAAAACCTTTCAGTTGCTCAGTTTGTAAGAAATATTTTAAACAGAGTGGAGATTTACAGAAACACACGAGAATCCACACAGGAGAGAAGCCTTTCAGCTGCTCTGAGTGTGGAAAAAGGTTTTGCTACAAGACACATCTGAAGACACACATGATAACTCACACAGGAGAGAAACCTTTTAGCTGCTCGGTCTGTAAGAAATCTTTTACAGAGAGAAGAAGTGTAAAGACACACATGAGAATCCACACAGGAGAGAAACCTTTTATTTGCTCTGAGTGTGGAAAAAGATTTAACCACAACTCAAATCTGAAGAACCACTTGATAACTCATACAGGTGAAAAACCTTTCAGCTGCTCAGTTTGTGATCAAAGATTTGGCCGCAAGCAACATCTGCAGACACACATGATAACTCATACAGGAGAAAAACCTTTCAGCTGCTCATTCTGTAAGAAATCTTTTACGCAGAGTGGAAGTGTAAAGGCACACATGAGAATCCACACAGGACATAAACCTTTTATTTGCTCCGAGTGTGGAAAAAGATTTTGCTACAAGTATCATCTGAAGACTCACATGATGACTCATACAGGAGAGAAACCTTTCAGCTGCTCTGTCTGTAAGAAATCTTTTACACAGAGTAGCCATTTAAAATATCACATGAAACAACACACAGGAGAGGAACCGTCTACTTCCTGGGTTAGTGACATCAGAAAGCAGCAGGAGTGGAGCTCCAGTGTGGACCAGCAGCAGCCAGAGAATCTCAGCCAGGTTGGAACTCTCTGAACTATAGAAATAAAATGGATAGAAAGGCCATTTACATTCAATCAACGTAGCATAATGGTCAGAGTGGCAGCCATTTTTATGTGTACCATTGCTGATAGGTTGCATATTTCAGCATTCAGGTTTTCAAATGTATTTCATATCTTGTATGTAGGGTACCACACAAGGTTAGTCTGGGGACAACCTTCACCCACAGGAATAGATTGGAATGTGTGAATCTATTAGGAGCATCGGCAATAAAAGGTGTAGTTTAAAGTAACTGTTCCACTGAAATAGATAGCCTGGATTGTGTGAGGACAAAAAGTATAAAGGAGTTATTTTGAGGTTTGTTTAAAAAAACACTATGGGTACATGCTCTTAGGAGTGTGTACACATGGTTATCTCCCTTTCTCGGCGAGAAACCTTGGCATATACATTTGGTGCATGTCAACGGTTCTCCCTTTCATAAAAGTTTGTTTGGTTGTTGTGTGAATAAAGCTGCATTAGTCTGAACTCATTGTACTTAGCATTTGTTAAAGTCTTCATCTCATTTCCAGATATTTCCCCATATCAATGTCCACTTTAAAAGTGATGTTTGTTAGATTGTTATGAAGCATAATATTTTGTCTGTGACTTAATCATTCCTCTCTGGCTGCAGAAACAACTATCTTTGTTTAATTTAAGAAAGTTCTGGAACATCCAATCATTGATTTGTTCAGTGCTCACAATTTGTGTTTGTAAATATGTGAAAATGTGTGTCATCTGCATAACGATGGTAACTTATTTTGTTGCTCTCTATAATCTAAGCCAGTGGTAGCATGTAAATGTTAAACAGAAGAGGCCCTAGAATGGAGCCTTGTGGCTTCATTCTGGTGCTCCAAAGCTCCCAATAAGAAAAACAAAGACCGTATTGAAGCTGCAGTATAATCTTTATTGATGAGATCTTTGTGGGTTTACAATCTTATCATGCTTAAACTAAGTACACTGATACATGAGACATAACTAGAGGAACTATGTATGCTGATTCAAATATAACTTAATTTACAGTTCTATAAATTAATGGTAATTAGATAAGTGGCAAATGCATATGCTTGTCCTGGTTTTTGCCTTATCTCCTGCGTCGACGTGACTTGACGCTAGGGGGAGTGGTTGCCAATTCCCTGTGGCCAGGCCCAGAACACTCTGTCTTGAGGCACCCGCAGGTGTCGATGTGGGTGTAGGTGTAAGTGAGCTCTGTGTTGTCAGGGCAGGAGAGCTGGACCTGGCGCTCAGATGTAGCCAGCTCCTGGCAGCAGGAGCAGGTGTGCTGCAAGGAACTTGTTTTGGTAGAATAACTGAGAGAAGAGAGAAAGGAAGGTGAGCAGAAAGGGAAGAGAGCAAGCAAGTAAATTGGGGAAAAATTAAATTCCAGAAAATTTATATTTAAGACTACAGAGCTGAAAGGTTTAGAAAGCTCCTCAATATGATCATTATATGATATAAACCCTTTAAATCACATGTATACAGAACTGAGCTAAACAACATTATATTGTACAATGACCATAGAAAATCCTTGGATCCTAAAAGTCATGATATCTCAGGTCTCTGCTGCACAGATTATGACCTGATGACCTCTTAAAATTCCTGCAACTTACATACTGTAAACACCTCTTTGAATGTGATACAAAAGTACAACAGAAACATTTATTTGGCATGTCATGGAATTTTCCATGACAGTAATGATAAGGCAAATGGCAGGAGGGGGACTCACAAGGTGAAGGTGCCACATGCTCCACTACAGGATGTGACATTGACCAGGTCTTTGGCATGGCAGCCCTGGCTCTCCAGGTACACAGGTGTGGTGGACACACCGCATGGCTCACCCTTCGGAATACCTGACGCAGGCAAGAGAAACATGTTGAGAGGGAATAACATCTATTTTCACCCGATTAACAGATCATAGCATCTGGGGACAAAAATTAAGACTACGGAGTGAATCCAACTACACTCTGTCTTCTAGGGTGGAAACCATAATTGTTTACTTTCTGCGTTTTTGTGTTTGTTTTGAGAAGTAAAACTAATTTAACTGCAATGAACTACTGCACTAGATCTATACCAATAAAACACAAACAAATTGCTGAATATATGAAGAGGCTCAATAAACCAGTGATGTCTTGAGTGTACTCTCATCTAGATAGCCATGAGTAATTTGGTAATAATTTTGTACAAGGCCCATAAATGGGTTGTATGTGACTTAGTCAGAGCTGCTCAAAATGGTCCTGCTCATTTAGCTTGAAATCTTAGACTCTGATGGACATCATGTGGCTTTGTGTGCTAGAGTAAGAGGAGAGTGTGGAGGAGGAGTGTAAATGATATGCAGGAAGCAATACATACAGACATGGCAGCATCCGTCTGGAGTGATGGTCTCTGTTCCCTGCAGGAGACAAAAACATTTACACCAAAATCATGTCATCAATGATGTATTAGATTCCAACCTCAAATTATCTGTGTGTGCGTGTGCGTGTGTGTGTGTGTGTGTGTGCGCGCGTGTGCGTTTTGTGTGTGTGTGTGTGTGTGTGCGTGTGTGCACTCACCGGTATGCATTCATTAGGGTCGTAGAGGGGACAGGTTGTCTTGGCTTCTATGGTGATGAACTGATTAGCGATCTTCACACACTCAAACTTCACACAGGGGTTCCCAGCGGGAGTCCAAATGGAGCCAGGCTAAATAATAACACAACAGAATTGGGAATCACAGTCTTGCAGACAAGGCTGGATCAGAGTCACTATCATCTCCATGTCGTCATTTGTTGACTCTAAGCCATTTTTGTCTCCCTGTTGTCCTATCATCTGATATGTTGTTGTCAAAATGTGTTGTGTTGACGTGTTAATGTAATTCTGTGCATGTTCCTGGGCTTCATATGTCATGTTACGCTGAAATAGCCGAAAAGTAATAACAAATGAACGCAATGTGATCTGATAGCATCATTATCTTTAAAAGAAAGATGAGATTTTGCAGACCTAAGAAAGCTTAATATATATTATATATATCAAATCAAATGTCTTTCATTCTCTCTCACCTAAAACACACTCTGCATGCACACACACTTGGACCAACCTTTAATGCATATGTTGCATTCAACAGCACGATAATGCAGCTTGTTTGGACACATGTCCCACAGCACTGGTTAGCGCTGATCTGGTACTCATAACCCTGAACAGAGACACAAAGATAAACTCAGCATACAAACAATGCACATCAAAATGTAAAACCAGCACAACACCTGGATTGTTTTTAAATGAACAGGATGTCAGAATTTGTAGGTCAGAATTTTAGGGCCTGAAGAGTCTTTTGAGATGGTGAACTGAACCATGTTCAGTATGAATCTGCCTTGACTTTTTCCAATAGATGACTTATACTTATACTCAGCTCTGTAGAATATAGGAAGGTGCTCACAAACAGATTTCAGCAGTACACTCCTTTATCTGACAGTTAAACTCACTCACAACTTGTATAATAATCCCTGTCTGAATCTGTTTTGTGCTCTTTTATAATTTTGCTTAATTTCCAATCTAATAACAGCAAATCTGGTCAGTTTTTATGGGCATTAATCCCAACTAGAAAAATTAAAATTATACTCATGCTATCTTTAAATATTGAAAAAAAGCAATGCATGTTTGGAAGAGCATGTGGCAAATGAATGTGCTCATCAGTAGAGTCATAAAGAACATATTTAGAGTGAACAAAAAAATGAAAGTGAGGGGAGGGAAAGAGACAGAGAGAAAACCTACCACAGGGCAGTTGGTGTCACAGGGTATAGGCTCACAGTCTATAATGTTCAGGGGGCTGCTGGCGTTGGCCCTGTTACTACAACTGCACTTCTCACATGGCTTCATGGGCACCAGGTCTCCAACCTGGACGGACAAGGTGAGAAGGTCAGCACTGATACACATTCTCATGCTTGGAAACATTAGAACTTCCTTTCAATATAATACAGTCCAGTATAACACCACTGTAAACCTCAGTAATAAACATATAGCTCTATATATTAATAACTCTGAGAGTGAACTACCTTTGTAAAGGGCAAATTCATGGCTAAGCTGTTGTATTGGATTGCATTAGGTTTTAGAAGTGTAACTAAAGTGGTCACTGAGTGTGTTCAGAATTAGTCTGGATCAACGGAAGTACATTTCCAGGATAATTGCTTGACATCCGGATGTCATGTCTTGGATCATGCAACAAGGCAAGCCTGCAGAATGATTGTAAAGATTTACAAAGAATATGTTTATGGCTTTTAGTGTCTAACTGGAATGTTTTGGGACCGATTGGTGGTAATGCTGTGGACGAAGTACACACAGCGATACATACAAATTACACAATCCTACAATCTGTGTTAAACAAAGCCCTCATGTATTCTTTTATGCTGTAGTCAATTCACGTCAGTTTCACATGAGGGTGGTAGTAAGATGTGAGATCTCACCTGGTATTCGTTGTTGTTGAAAACACACACATCCTTTTTAGGCACTGTTAAGGAAACCGATCAATAAATGCATTTTAAATGTGATGTAACAATCACTATGGTAAAAATGAAACCTGGCAATGCAGTTCCAGTATGCACAAGCATAGCACACTCACCGCAGGAGTATTTCCAACAGCAGACTCCCTTAGTTTGGTTTAGAATAAAACCAGGAGGACAGGACGGCACAAGACCAGAGCACTGCTTCCCATCACATTCTGTCCAGACAAGACACAGGTGGAGGAATGAAGGATGGGATGTTCATACCAGCAAATATCATTAGATAAACATTTATTGTGTAAATAACAATAAAGGAGCTCTTTCACTGGGAAGCAAGTCCTTAAAAAATCCTTAAAAACAATCTTGGTTTTCAGAACAAGCAAGAAAAGAACACCTTCTTGGTGACTTACCACACTTCTCCTTTTGACAGCAGCCAACCGTTTCAGTGACCTTGACCTGACCCTCTTCGTCACAGCTGGGGGGGGGCTGTGGTGGACAGGACACGGGATGGCAGCTGACCTGCAGTGTGTCCTCCTCACATATACACTCATTACAGTTTTCTGTCCACTTTGAATTGGCCTGAGGACACAATGTTTATTGCAGAGTTATGGCATTATAAGCTATTCGGGCCTTTCCAAAGGTTAATAAAAAGGGACTGGCATTGTAAACAAATCATTTACCTGTGTCCAACTTCCATTTGACAGCCGACAAATTTCTATTTGGAGAAAAATATTAACAAATTCATTTGCATTCATTGAGGCTTTGTTCAGCATGCTTCAGGAGCTAAGGCTTGAAAATCCTCCATGTATTCTCTCTGAAATCACGGTTAAAATATTTTTATTTTTTATTTAAAAAAAAAAAAAACATTTCCTTTCTATTATTAACAAAACTTCATTTTCCCTTGCTAGGTTAATAAAATATTCTTTCTATTCTCCTTCTTGTCCCACTTCTTATTCTAAACACTGTTTTTTTTAAACTGGATCGACAGTCCTTAACTCTGTGTAACAGCGAGGGGTCACTGTACTCGCTCAGCTACAGATACAGTAGGCAGGTGCATGGTCTGTATTTTAATTTACGGCAAAGGCTCAGATTCCAGCAATACCGACAGCTTTGATGAATGGAGTCTCAGCTTTCTTAAATCACTGCTTAAGCTAAATAAGTTTTGTTTTTAGATGTGGATGAAAAGAGACTCAACAGGTGAAGCTGAAACTTGTATCATGTGCAGACCATCAGAAAAAGTTGGTAGTTCTGCAAAACAGTGGATTAAATTGTGACATTTTGGAATGTTTCTTGAATCATTCTACAATCAGCTACATTATGGCAAAGTTATGGTAAAACATTAAGGTAAAAATAAGTTTGATGATAAAATAACAAATAGGATTTTTACATAGTCACAAAAGGCTATTAAAAAGTGCAGAACATTGTTGTCCATAGCTGTTGCCATATAGTAGTGCCATCTGCTCTTACCACAGGTGGGCACACATTCATTAGAACTGGAAGAGAGGAGGAAGTGGTCATCTGGGCAGAAGCAACCCTCCAGCTTCACATTTGTCATGGCACTGAACTCATTGACCGTATAGATGAATTTCTGGTTGTACCTGAAGGAACAACCGCATATTGTGTCAAGGTTGTATCTGGTCAAATCATAAATGAATGAAAATCGATTGAGTGTGATGAGCAACAACAATGTGTTGGTAAATTGCTGTACCAGGAATCACAGGTAGGCTCCACCTGAGGGCCACACCCCCGATAGACTTTGGGACTTGGACATGTATATTCTATTAAGAGATGAAAAGAGAAAACACATTATCATTTAGTTAAGGTCATTGCTGTAATGTTGTTATTAAAGGTAATAGTAGTAGTGCTTGACTATAACATGACATATTCAGGTTGCATACCACAGAGTCCGTCGGTGGCACTTCTCCAGTCAATACACAGTCCAGACTCAGCACAGGCATCAGCATAGGTTTGTAAGCTGGTGCAGCCAATGTGATTTATGTGCATGTGGCAAATGTCAAACTCACAGGCCACAACAAATGGAGTGTAGTCAATAACCTTGTGGCAAGCTTCAAACACACTGGGGAAAATTGGATTTGTAGTCAGTATGGACAAACTGAATGCATCATTACACATTATCAAGAAGTCATTAAACCAGTATTGCTTGTCAGGTGTGTTTCAGAACTGGAATTTAATTTGTCTAAAAAGGCTTTATTTCAAAGATGGAATCCGTAACACGGATGGCTTCATTAATCTGTTTAAGTAATAACCTTTTGTCATTAGGACAGCTGTCTTAATTTATGCTATAGCATATTCAGGCATGACATGAAGGTGATAGGAAGAGCCACAATACTTGCATGATATTTGGAGAACATAAGTGAGCTGTAAAGGACTGATATGAAAGAAGAGTGTTTTCTGTTCTCCTACAGGCTGCTGATGCCAGCCCTACTTCTCTCCAGTGAATTTGCTAATACATTTTCTGGTGGCCAGTGCCTCCATAATATTAGGCTGTGTTTTCATACATTTTTAACCCAAAGAGGGGATATTATTCATGTGCAGTGATAAATAAAACGTAGGTTAACAATTAATGGGCTCCTTGTTCTGATGTCAGCTTCATGTTAATTGGACAGTATTAATTCAGATTTGAGCTGTGTTCGAAGTTAAAGTAGTCAAGTAAATGTCCACTGCTCATACAGACTGTTTATAAAACACTCCCTCACTATTGGTTAAATAAAAAACTATTAAATACAAAGAACATGTGATTTGAAGAATTTGTAAATTCTTAAATCTACAGCGGAGATGTATTATTCAAACTAACCAATGTTTGAATCTGATGTTACAGATGACTAGTGCAATTTCTGAAATGTTTTGCGCTTTTCCTCCTACCTGCCCTTGATGATCTCACAGATGGATGTATCGCAAGTGTTATGTGTAGGCGTAGACATAGGCATAGGCGTAGGTGTAGTCGTAGGCATAGGTGTAGTCGTAGGCGTAGGTGTGGGGTTAATATGTTCACAGTAACTGTCGTTAGCATGCCACCCAAGTGCCATATTAGGACATGAAGGATCAATTTTGCCACTTGGCAACATGCAGTCATCTGTCCGGTTGTTGTTACATGTGCCTAAAGCAACCCACAGCATTATGAATCTGATAGCTGAATACTGATTGCAGAATGTGTTAAATAGGTGTAATAAGTTATATTTAACTTCTATACATAAACATGTCATTTATCAACTGCTGTCCAAACTCTACATTGAGAAAGATACTATTCATTTCTACTGCAGGACTCACCACACTGTCCCTCGGTGTTGCCGGCAAATTTACTATAGGGCAGGTAGATACTGAATATGAGCCCTGAGAAGGTGATCTTGGCATGGATTTCAGGGATGACAAGCACAGTCTCTATACCGGTGGAGGTTATACGGAAGTCACCATTTTGGTATGCAGGACTCACATGCTTGCCATTCACAGTGGTCTAAAACAAAACGCATTATGATATAAATGTCAGAAATAACCCTTTATGCAAGTCTTTGTAAGGTTCAATCTACCAACAGTAAGCCCTTCTTTGGACACGTTTTACAAATAAGAATCAGGTTAGGTACAACACAGTCTCACGCCCAACTGTCAAAAATCGAGGCTTGGTCAAATGAAAAAAAAACGGAGAAAGATAATAGTGGCATGTAATTACCTGATTTGTGTAAATGCCATTGACCTCCTTCTGCATTATAAAGATTGTGTAGCTTTTGTAGAAGACAGTGATGGACTGAGGACAGGCCAAGCCATCAGCAGAACCACAGTAGTAGTTATCGATCATAACACTGAAGTTGTATTTGGGCACTATCTCCTTCATCAGCCAGTAGGAACAGTTGCCTTGAAAACTATAGTATGTTCCATCGAAGGTGACATAATGGGGGTCTCCCCAACCATAGCAGATACCTTCAAACAAAATGTATATTACATTTTTAACAATACATTTCAAGTAATCTGGGTATCATCTAAGACATACAATCCAGTGTTAAATCAAATATAAGTAAAATATAAAAAAAACGGTAAAAAAAGGTAAAATGCTTTCACATTGTTTAACCTTAGGGTTTTGCAACCAAGCATAATTTTAGAGGGTCAGACTTACATTGGCATTCATAGTGGAAGCAGCATCCGTCATCATCCAGCACTTCAATAGCAGGGAAGTTATTTGCACATACTACAGGCTTTGGAGTTGGACATTGTGTATGGTTATAGGTCACCTTGCCATTATCACATCTTCCTACAAGACAGTTACTCTCCTTCCAAATTTCGCCATCCTATCCATCATAGATTGAAATGAAGAAAAACAGAGAGGGCTGGTATTGTCATAAAATACCACATGTATTAGTCATACTAAAAAAAAAGCAAATTTAATGATAACATTTTAAAGATTAAGCAGTAGGCTACTGCTCAACAATTGCGTATACAAATAAAGTTACAACAATTATGCAATAGAAAAAAAGAAGTACCTTTCTTGGAGGGTTTACACACTCTTTCCCCGTATTATTACACGGACGGTGGTCTTTGAGTACTATATGACAACTTTCATTGCAGTACCCTATGTAACAGTAGCCATCATAGTCCGGCATTTTGTAGACTATGGAGTCTGAAAATGAGGCACAGGGAGAAAAGGGGTCTGTCACATATCACATGTGATATACTGTATACTGTATTACAAAGGCTATCATATATAACATGTATGCACTATATACTGCCCATCCCATAGATCAATCAGTCCGTCAATCAATCAATCAATAATTTCAGGTGTCTCTTTGACAAATGAAGGCGCAGCTGTGCACTCTCTCTACAAGGCCATTCCATTGCTTATGCTTTGGAAACTAAGCTCAGCTTAACTTGTCTTGACAGTGCTGACCTCTGTTTAAAACAGAGGGGCTTAACAGCTGTGTTGTGCCATTTAGGGTAACCTTTTTCCTACTGATGGGAACAAGAATATTTGAAATTGGTCCAGCACTAAGCAAGACCGCTGCACTCAGCAGCATCTAGAAAAAGCTAAAATGTAAGTTATTGGGAAATTGCGCATCTTCAATTTATGTTCACTAAATGTGCTTGTTTTACCACTGACATGCTCAGATTATTGTTATAAGTGTCTGCCAACATTATGGAAAAGATTACTACAGAGGTCCACCTTAATAAAATCCTTTTTGTTCAACATAAAAACATCGCCGGAATTGCTATCATTAAACTCACCAGACTATATTTAAATAAATAATAATTTTATCATTGTAACACACACTTCATTCAAAGTCGACAAAAACAAAATAAATTATAAACCCTAGCTCGTCTTTCCACTGTTCCAAAAATCACCACTCTGTTTTGGTTGAAAATACATTATTTACCCATTAACATGAGAAAATATGTTGGCTCTTTAAACGTTAAAAGTATTGTTTATTTAAATACAAGACTCCATTTAAATAAACAATACTTTTAACGTGGGTTCGGCAAGAGCTATTTTTGAGCTTACTCTTAAACAAAAAGGTCTATTCTTTACATAATGTTGTTAGACACAGAAAATAACAATCTGAGCTTGTCAATGATGCACAATTGCCCTCTATGATTGCATTAAAAAGTGTGTCTTTATAAAGCAGAACTTACCAGGGGGGAACTGGATACCATTATAAAGGCAATGGCAAATTTGAGCTGTAGTAGATGGCGCAGTCGTTGGTTGAGAGGAATTTTGAGATGTTGTTTCAGTAGTGGTAGAAGGTGTAGTGGATGTCGTAGTTGAAGGTGTTGTAGTTGGAATTGTGGTAGAAGGTGTAGCGGTTGTGGTAGTAGTTGTAGGTGGCTGAGATGTTGTTTCAGTTGTGGTAGAAGGTGTAGTGGTTGTAGTAGTAGTTGTAGGTAGCTGAGTTGTGGTTTCAGTTGTGGTAGAGGGTGTAGTGGTTGTTGTAGTTGAAGTTGTTGTAGTTACAAATTTAGTTGAGGGAGTTGAAGGTGTTGTAGTTGGAACTGTGGTAGAAGGTGTAGTGGTTGTACTAGTAGTTGTAGGTGGCTGAGTTGTAGTTGTTGTCTCGGTTGTTGTAGAAGGTGTAGTGGTTGTACTAGTAGCTGTACGTGGCTGAGTTGTTGTTGTTCTCGGTTGTGGGGGGTCAACTTTAGTTGAGGGAGTTGAAGGTGTTGTAGTTGGAACTGTGGTAGAAGGTGTAGTGGTTGTACTATTAGTTGTAGGTGGCTGAGTTGTAGTTGTTGTCTCAGTTGTTGTAGAAGGTGTAGTGGTTGTACTAGTAGCTGTACGTGGCTGAGTTGTTGTTGTCTCGGTTGTGGTAGAAGGTGTAGTGGTTGTACTAGTAGCTGTACGTGGTTGACTTGTTGTTGTCTCGGTTGTGGTAGAAGGTGTCGTGGTTGTACTAGTAGTTGTAGGTGGCTGAGTTGTTGTTTCAGTTGTGGTAGAAGGTGTAGTGGTTGTCGTAGTTGAAGGTGTTGTAGTTGGAACTGTGGTAGAAGGTGTAGTGGTTGTACTAGTAGTTGTAGGTGGCTGAGTTGTTGTTTTCTCGGTTGTGGTAGAAGGTGTAGTGGTTGTACTAGTAGTTGTAGGTGGTTGAGTTGTTGTTGTTGTCTCAGTTGTGGTAGATGGTGTAGTGGTTGTACTAGTAGTTGTAGGTGGCTGAGTTGTTGTTTCGGTTGTGGTAGAAGGTGTAGTGGTTGTCGTGGTTGAAGGTGTTGTCGTGGTTGAAGGTGTTGTAGTTGGAACTGTGGTAGAAGGTGTAGTGGTTGTACTAGTAGTTGTAGGTGGCTGAGATGTTGTTTCAGTTGTGGTAGAGGGTGTGGCGGTTGTAGTAGAAGGTGGTTTAGTTGGTGTGGTTGTGGAAGAAATAGTAGGTTTTGGTGATGTGCTGCAGATCACTGTCTTGCAACATTTTACATTTATTTCATAATTGAAACATATGGGAGGATACTGTAACCTGTTCTCACACAGCAGTCCTTGGTTATTACATGTCACTTTTTGTCCCAATTGATTCAGGGGAGTCTGCGGGTAATGCTTTGCCCGACATTCCACCTCCACTGGATTCTCACAGATATGAAATCCTTTCTGGATGATGTGTTTGATGGTTTCATTGTCCCCACCTCCATTACCGTATTCAGGATGGTCTGAATTTATCCATTGTGACCAGTTGCATAATGTTTCCTGACAAGGTGTTTTGGTAACATCTTTAGTCGTTGTAGGTATTGAATGTGTTGTAGAAGGAGTAGGCTCTGTTGGGCATGCACTATAGTCACAACACAGAACTCTGACTTGGTAGTTAAAGCACAAGGCCAGTGGTCCTGACTGGTCTTCATTTCTGCAAGTCAGCCCATTAGCCAGATTACATTCCACCACTTGTCCCACATTTTCAATGGTGACATTAGGGAATTTCTCGGCTCTGCATTGGATCTGGCTTGGCTTGGTACATATCTTGTGCCCTTCCTCTCTAATCTTTTCGTATGTTTCCATGTCTCCTCCTGGAGTTCCCAGTGTCGGGAAGCTGGTATCATACCATGGCGACCAATCACAAGGATTACATGGGACTGGGACTGTGTGTGGCTCTGTGGACACACATATTATAGGTGTTGGTTATGTGGTGAATCTTACATAATACAGCTTACTATGTCTTCACTTTCCAAAATGAATACCTTGCACATACCTGGTGTGGTTGATGAAAAAACAAAGGTGGTTGTAGACTGGCTGGCTATAGTAGTGGTTGCAATGTGCACAGGTGTTGTCGTTGTGGATACTGGGCAACTATATGAACTGTGGTCAATGGTACCATTATTTCCACACACCGCTGTGATGCAGTTACCATATCCATCTGTTGTGTTATAAATTAGATTGCCAGGGGGATATTTGTTTCCATTATATGTGCAAGTACAGGCTGTAAAAAGAGGATATGTATTGTTAACATATTAACCTAACATAAGTATATATTTTTAGAACCAACAATCTCTCCAAATATTTGCATACCTTGGGCATCATACTGACATTGGATAGTCATTGAACTGCATGTACTTCAAGAAAGAAAACATGAAATACATGTCAGTTTTGATTTGTTTTATTTTAACCTACCATAAATAACCTTGATTGGGACATGTAATGTAGACCTACCATGTTTGACAGTTTTCAGTTGTTGGCACTTTTTCACTATTATTGTAGTGTTTCCCCTCTTTATCGTAGCAGCCACATTGTTCTTTTAAGACACATGTCATTGTATCCTCATCAAAGTATGGCTGAGCAGGAGGACATTTTGGATAGCAACCTAATTAAAAAGCAAATGGCTGTTTATACAATGCAAGAAATCGGTTATTTATTACTTGTTGGCATTATTGCCAAACCATAGATTCCACCAGTTCATATAGTTTTGTGTGATCACCTGGCATTGTTATTGATATTATACGTCAATTTAATAAACATAACTTTAACACAGCCAATGTAAAAAAGACAATTGATGTGCGTCATTTGAATTTAATGTGATTGTAGGTTAGGTCAAGTTATGAAAACGTATCATGTCGTACCTTCTAGAGGAGGCATCTGTGGCGAGCAGCTGCCGGAGGGGTTCCTGCAGGTTTTCATACACGGAGATCCGCATGGCATGTAGTGCCATTCACATTCACCAGGGGGATTGTAGAAATCACAAAAGATAGCTAAGGAAAAAAAAGTAATACTTAGTATAGACACATTCCAGACTGGATTATTCTGATCCATTCATGATTTTTGGACATGTGGTTGTTCACAGCCTTATTTTTTACCTTTATACTAGGAGTACATTGTACATTGGCCTGAAACCAGAGCATTGCAATGCTCCATAATTTTCTATTTCTGTGACAAATCCACTAGTGGGGAAGTGACAAGCAGGACTTCCCTTGAGTTTTCTCTCTTTTCCTCTCCCTCTCCTCTGCTCGCTCTTTTTCTCCTCTCTCGCAGTGCAGTGTGTGACTGGCCGCTCCCGGGATGACGCGCAGCTGCAGGCAATCACTAAACAACCACCTGTTTCCCGTGGCTCATCAGCGCAGTGTCTTAAGCTGTGGTTGCTCTCTGTTCGGCGCCGGATAGTTAGTCTTGTCACGTAGGTGAACGTCCAGCCAATATCTGTCTCTGATCTTTTTTGCATCCTGCTGTTTTTTGCCTGCCAACCCATATCCTGTTTTTCTCATGTCCTGAAGGAAAACCACTGTCTGCTGTCGCTGAACCTGCCTGCTGACGCCACTCTCCGCCTGCTATCACCAGCCCTGTATGCTTGGTCTTCCCTGCCTGTGTTCATTACCTGCTCTGTCACCTGAGAGGATTCCCCACCAGTCCATTCTGTTATATTCTCCGATTCAGAAATAAATTGTGTTAAAACATCTAACTGTGTTTCTGTCTGCTTCTGGGTTCTAGTCACAAAACCTGACAATTTCAACTTTATCTTTCTTAGAAATTGGTTAAAATAAAGTGGCCTGTGGTGTCTGATGGAAATCCTTTAACCTTTAGGTATCCACTGCCCTAGTTTTAAATGAAAATGAGCATCTTGATAATCCCTTTTGAAAAAGTGTTTTTTCAGACTGGCCCTTAGAGGGCATGGACATGCTTGACAAAGCAGCTGAGCGCCGATACCCTATTACCAAGAGCAGTGCATGGCAGCCCCCTTCAGGACTTTCATGGATGACTGCACAGTGACCAAAACATCAGTGAACCACCCAATCACAGCCTGGATGGGGTGGGACATTAAAAAAGGTTGAGGTGTAGTAGCAAACTTTAGAAATATTGAACTCATCGTTAGACGCTAATGGTGATGATTATTGATAAGTGAGTACTTAGCATTAAAAAATGAGAGACTAAGAACCAATGTGGAGCATTTTTCTTGCACGAGGATTTACATGAAGGAATAAAGCCTCCAAAAAATATAAATGGTTGTGGTTGGATCTGTAATTCTTAAACTGCTTTATTGTGTAATTGTAATTAATATTTTACCGGTGGTATATAGTACACTATTTTATGAAATGATATTAATATACTAAAGCTTGTATGACATATTAATAGTATACTAACATTGTACAATTATATTAACTATTATATCATGCTTTTTTATTTTATTATATTACAGTACTGTACTGATAGCTAAAAAAAATAGTTTTGCTTGCTTCTTGATGCAACACTGTTAAACTTGTCTTTATTTATCTTAAAAATAAGTTTCATCTTGGTTACTCACGACAAATCTTTGGGGTTCTCCATCGTATACAGGCGCCAGCTTGATTACAGGATTCAGCATAGGCGGCCACGGCGGTGCAGAAACACTCGCAGTCTCCACCCGTGTCACAAGCACAGGAGTCAGCTACACATGCTTCATAGTATGGAGCGGGATCCACCTAAGACAAGTGTAGGATGGTACACTAATGAGTTCTAAACAGGTATGAAAGAGCAGGAAAGGCTCTGCTGCACTTACATCTAAGAGTCAAAAACATATTTTTTTTGTACTTTATTTATCCGACAGTTACTAATTACTCTACTATGATCAACTATATCAACATTTTAGTACAGGACTATGTTAACATTATAGAATTATAGAGAATATTGTCAGAGATGAAACCACGCAACAGTATATAAAATAGTTCCTCACCACATTAGACTGCATAAATGTTAATGCATTGCAAATAATGATCAAATGATATACAGTAATATATAATAACTTAACACTCTGAAAGGGGGCATGATAAATGATTTTGAATGCAGTGCATTTTCTTGTGATGGAGTATTTCTACATGTGTCATTGCTCCTTTAACTTAAAGAGTCTTTTTTGGTTTTTGACCCTATTATTAGTTGAACATGGTCTCCACTTCAACAACAACCTACAATGGAGTGGCAGGGAGAGAAGACGTCACTCTGGATAATGCTGCACTGTTTCTGGGCCCACGCCTGTCTGTATGGGTTGGCTGTGCAGGGGCTGGTGAGGCTGTGAGCATCGGGGCAGCTCGGTGAATCCTTCCAGCTGTTCCCAAACACCAGTGGGTTGACCACCACAGCATGGGACCTTGTGGTGAAGTCATTATTTGCATTGTCATCATAGTTGCCACACAGCCCACACACACGACCCTGAAAAAGAAGAGTTCCTTACATTATGTTGGTCAACTTCAATATCAAAACAAATATTGTCTTTTGTTGTCTGAACAGAACAATTGCAGTCACCTCCTTTCACATATTCCAGTGTTACCTTATATTTTGGGCTGAGCTTGATGAACAAGGTGGTCTTCCTGTCCCACATGAAAATGAGTCCATTGTTGGCTTCAATGACGAGGTAGATGCCCATGGTGCTGTAACTGAATGGAACTGTTTCTTCATTTCCACTTGAAAGCAGCTGGTAGCTTCCCTCTGCTAGAATCAGTTCTGCAATCTAAACAAATTAACAAAAATGTATTGTTGGTTAATTTTATACATGCACTGCTAATTTCACTCATCTCAACATCTCAGGAAACTTTAGTTGTTTTTTGAAACATTTTATATTGACTGTTTACCCCCAGGAAGATCTTGATACTCTTGGAGCAGGTGGTTCCTGTGGTTCCACAGGGAACATTCTCAGTGAGCACTCTGAAGGTTCCATTACTCTGAGCACTGCCACAGTAGTCCTGACACACACACACACACACACACACACACACACACACACACACACACACACACACACACACACACACACACACACACACACACACACACACACACACACACACAATGTTTACATTTCAAATGCTTATTGCCTGCTTGCATGCAACATCCAAGAGTATGGCATCCCTTTGATTTTGTGCAGCAAACCAGACCTTTTGTAGGACAAGGTAAGAGTTAATGATTTTGGTTTTGTTATTTGTTATTTAGTATTATGTGTGCATGTATACCTGAGCGAGAATGTATTCACAGTTGCCATCAAAGGTGAAGCGCTTCTGATCAAAAGTCATGTAGTGTCCATCACCATAGACGGAGCAGGTTCCATCACACTGGTTGGTAGTGCAGATTTTTAGCCACTTCCCGTCTTTAGCGAAAAAACCAAAAAACACACAAAAAAAACATAACTACAGTCTGCACTACCAACAGTCACCTGAGCTAAACAGTTCACATCACCTGCACAACTCATTCACAGCAACGCAACTCTTCACACACGCCTCAGAACAGGCTCAGTGCAGCCAAACACTATGAACAGTCCTCACTGAGATAACACACACTGTCAGTCAGAACACACTGAGAGAAAAAACACTACAGAAATTATAAACTTTTAATCTTTACAGTTTAAATAAATTGAGTGAATTCACACAAATCTATATTTTCTTTAAAGAAAAGAATGAATTTCTTCCACATGAATTTTTCATTTCTAAACATCTTTTTTTTGTGTCATCAGAAAATTACAGCTTGTTGTCGTCTCCTCCTCCTCCTCCTCTGCATCTGCACTCTGCCTGCCACTCTTGCCCCTCCACCAACCTGTCTATCTTGGTCCATATACTGTGTATGTATATATATATATATATATATATATATATATATATATATATATATATATATATATATATATATATATATATATATATATATATATATATGTATATATATACTCAGCATCAGTCAAAAGTTTCACGTGAATGAGAAAGCATGTCCATACTGTATGTGTTCACTAACAAGTGTAACAACAAGACCCATGCTTAGGTTTTCAGCTTAAATTACAACCAGCAGTGTTTTTTAGTTTTTTTAACCTTTATTTATCCAGGTAAAGTCGATTGAGAACAACTTGTCACTTGCTACGACGACCTGTCACATTCACACAGTTCCCCATTCATACCTGGAAGCTGCCCAGTACAACCACAGTCTGATCTGCTGGCCACTGAGCAGCTCCACTGGAGCGGTTGGGGTTAAGGGCCTTGCTCAAGGGGGAGGGACAAGCGCTGCTCTTTCACTTTCCCCACCCAGATTTAAATGCACCAGGTTGAAATCCATTCTGTTTTGAACGTGTGGTTAACATTTTTGACAGCAGTGTGTTAGCATTTAAACAAAGTGCTGTAAATGGTGGTTAAAGTCATGGGATAAGTGTGTTAGCTTTTGAAAACTGTGTTCAAGTAATGAAAAAGGAACTAGACTTTGGTCCACATGAACTGCTGCTGTGCAGACTATGGCTAGAGTTTTGCATGTGGCTCTAGTTGTCGTTTAGCAATAAAAACAAAAAAAAACTGTAGTACATGTCAGTCACAGATGGAGATGAAACCAAAAGTAGAATCAAGTACCTGCCAAATATTTCTAGCTTTACTGTTAGCGCATTTTACTCCACTTGGGTTTACTGTAACTTACCAGGTGTTGCAGTCCACCTTGGTGGTCTCCCCAGGCTGGTAGGAGACACCATTGTGAACACAAGGACAGGCCTCTGGCTTAATGCAGCCTCCTTTACCATCAGACACCGTCCCAGATGGACACATACAGCCGGAAACACACTCTGTGGCCATCTGCAGAAGAGATTAAATGTACAGTCCACAGTCATAAGTTTCATTTCTGCACCAGCAGAGAACATATTTAACCTACCTCAGAGCTCAGGTTATCCAAATATTTGACCTAGACATAATCTTACAATCTGTATTTGTATAGGTAAATGTTTCTTTATGTTGGGCGAGAGGTGACTCACACAGGCCATGTCTAATGTGTTGCAGCTCTTCTCACACTCAGTTCCTTTTGCAACGGGGTCATTAGCAGAGCAGTTGAAGGCCACCATGGGAGGAGCACAGGCTGCTGAGAAGAGACATATCTGAAATTACTTTCATGTACTTCTAAAATGAATCTTGTTCACACACATACACAGCCTGAGAATCACGATGATGCATGAGAGTCAGCAGCTCTTTTGTTTTTGTTCCGTCAATTTCTCTCTTAATTTTTTATTCCTGGAATACCAGAGGAATATTCAAAGCCTTCAGAGGAGCATATTTGCCGTGAAGTGAGGTAAACATACCCCCTGGCAGCAAAAAACACCACAGCTTTTGGAGGCTAAAGACAGAAGCATGCGAACAAAACTAATTGTCTAATGTAAAACTAAAGCATAAGCCTATTTGATGTGACTGAATGTTTGTAAAACATTTCTGGCTTTATTTATGGTTCATCGTTTTTATTATTTTTACAAAATTTCACCCCAGAATACCAAAACATTTTTTAAAAGGAACACATTAGTTTAAACTGGTATTCATTTTGATTTTATGTCCCCGTGCAATGCTGTCTCCTGTTCTAAGAGGGTACTGATCCCTACAGGTTACTTCAAATGAGCTCCCCTTGTAACAGAAAGTGCTTCCAGTAAAGAAAGTAGAACAAACGGGAGAACGTGTAGTAGTATTTTATTCTGTGCCAAGTCTCTAAGATACAAATTTGAATGTAAATTAAAGTGTTTGTCCTGCAGCTCAATTTCCTCTGGACTTTAGTATTATTGTAGTTTTACTGTATTTTCATAAATTTTGTCTGCGTGTTACAGTAAATACTGAGCTGACGCCAACACATCTAAAGTTTGTTTGACCAGTACAGAAACGTAAAAATAACCGTTGAAGGTTTTAGAGGCAGCTACATGTTGGAACAGCTGGGCACAGTAACTGTGTGCAGCTTCCCAGAATTTTGCTGATCTTTCACAAAAATTAGTTTTTTGTACAAATTTAACAAATGAGCTTTAAAGGTGTTGGTAGGTGCATTAAACCAGCAAAGCTAGCGTTTCCTCCTGCCTCCAGTCTTTAACCACGTCCTGACTCCAGCTCTGTACTTAACACACATACAGGAACTCATTATCCTTTTACTGTAAACATCTCACTCTCATAGAAAGTAAATTAACACATTCCCTTTAAAACTGTAATGAACTCAGACAAAATCCCAGATTGCATTTTCAAATATAAAATGAGTTAAAATGACGCAGCCAATTATTTTAGCTACGCGAACAGCCAACTACGGTCCAAGGCTGTCCATCCAGTAACTGAGTACAGCTGATGAATACCAACTGTATTGCCATTTAAGTATATCAAGTACAATCATGAGGTAATGTAGCACTTACTTTTAGGCTATTATATAGCAGATGATTCTGTATTATGAAACTTACTTGGCTGTATAGTAACCTCTCCAATGCAGCTGAGTTTGCCCTCCTCACAGGTGCTAGTGGAGAAATATAAAAAAAAAAAAAATGTTAATATGCATACATATAAAACCTTGCAGGAAACTTTCAGTACATCACAAATAGGTCAAATAACAAATATTCACTTGTTTTTCAAAGGCCCTTATTCCAACTGGATTCAAAGCCTGCGGGTCACTCTTAAATTGATTGGCAGGTCTTTGATAACAGTCAGTGTGTTTACATGCACAGCAGGAAGCCGGTTTAGTGGATAAACGGGTTATGCCAGTTCTCCCCGGATACATGAGTGGGGAATAATGATAGTATAACGCCAGTAAATCTTCCGGTTGACCTTTGTCAAAAACAACTTCGAAAGCAAGTGTCTCGGTGCGGCTGCGGCTCAGGTGGTAGAGCAGTCGTCTACCAATCGTAAGATCAGAGTGCCCTTGGGCAAGACATTCAACTTTGAATCATCCCTATGCTGCACCATCAGTGTGTGAATGGAAGTCGCTTTGGATAAAAGCACCAGCTAAATCTAAAGTGTAAAATATATAATGTCTCTTCGTCCCTCCAGCTAGTTCTGTTAACTGGGTTATGGAAACTCAGATTTTGGCTGGGTAAGGTGTTCACATGGCTTTTGAGAAACCAGGGTATTGCCTTAACCCAAATATAATTGGGTTTTTAAACTGCATGGAAACCCAACGGGACTACAAGTCAGTAATTGCAATTATGATCGGTTTAGAAACACACAAAATGCCTTTTAATGTATGAGTCAAACTATTCATTTTCTATATATTAATAGGCCTACTTCATTACAACATTATGGATTGGGGCTTTAAAAATAAGATATGAGGTGTAACATTTAAACCTACCAAATTCTATATACATCACTGCAATAACACAATAAAACTAATTTCCTACCACATGACCCCATCCTTGTTGACGACCTGTCCAGCAGGCACCACTGAGCCTTTGTGATAACAAGGACAAGCCTGAGATGGGACACACTTCCCAGTGTCATCCAGATAGGTTCCCTCTGCACAGATACAGCCGTCGATTGGCGGGAAAGAGAAGTGACAGCTGGGGTCTGTGGTGCTGATGCAGCGGCAGGTGCGACCGCTGGACGTGATGTTGTAGGAGTAGACCATGCTGCTGGGGCACGAGCTAGCATATTTCCCTGAGGAAGTCAGAACGCAGAATCAGTCAAGAACTGTGAGACTGTTGCATAATCCTGCCACATGAAGATGTTTAAAGGACCATTCCAGTGTTATGGTGCTACAATTTTACAGCAAGATGTTGTTTGATAGTTTTTCTGCAGTGTTATATGTTGTTGAATTAGTTTTTCTTACTCTTCAGGCAGCTACTGGTTTTAGTTAGGGGCCCCAGAGTGTTAGAACTCTATTGCTTTTGGTTGGCTGCCGTCTTGTGCCCTATATGCTAGTCTCAGGGCAATAAACACATTGTTGGAAAAGAAATGCCAGCTAAAAGAGATTCGTTGAGAGACTTTCTACTGCTGGGCTTGTCCCAACTCATACTTTATTGTCTTACTATCTTCATGGAGTGTAGTGTCCTCTGTAGACAAATGGACAATGGTCCCAACTACATGTCACACACAGTGGGAGTTCAGATGTTAGATTAAAATGTTATAAAATTAGAAATTCCACCTCTTTAGGTTACTTTAGTAGAAACAATAGTATTTTTGCTAGTTCAAGCCTGACTTAAACAGTCCACTGGGGAGCGGTATGTTGCCATGGGACCATGATAAGGGACCATTAACATGGTCCCATGGCAACATACCGCTCCCCAGTGGACTCTCAGAGTAATAGCATTCTGGCAGTGTTGCGACCTCTCTGCCTATGCCAGGATTGTCTTTTATCTGTGGAGCTTTTCAACCCTCTCTATTCTCTGTCTCCCCATTTGTAGTAATAACGGTGTCCTCCATAGCACAGTGATTAGATGAACTGTTACATAATGCTGTGGTTAATGGTTCAACTCCTGTTTGGTAGAGATATTTTTATCATAGTGTTTCAACATTTGAACATTGTAAACTGGTTGTGCTGCCAATGTTGTAATCGAGCACTGCAGATAGTCTTATTGCTTTATTTATAATCAAACAGTGAGTTTATATGTCAGAAGACTCCAAATGGATGTTACACTATATTACATTTCATCTACTGTTAGTTGCTGGTCTTATTTTTTCACTTGCTTTTAATATGCTTGTTTTTGTGTTGGCTTTATTGCTTCACTTTAAATTATATATATATATATAAATATATATATATATATATATATATATATATATATATATATATATATATATATATGTTGCTGGGTTTACTGTAAAGTGTCTTTGAGTACTATGAAAAGTGCTATATAAATGAAATGTATTATTATTATTATAATTATTATTACGCTCAAAGCGGGCTACTCAACACAGTATCAACCTACTAAAGCACAGGTTTCAAAGCACACCAAGATGTTTCTACAAGGTAAAAACAAATGTATCATGGTCTCACATTGCTTCCATAGAAATAGAATACCAAAGGTGTGATTTGGCTCATCTCATTACTCACCACAGATGGTGGCCCTCCAGCCAGTGAGCTGGATTCCTGCAGCTGCACAGGCATGGACATAGGAGGAGACTGCAGCACACATACAGTCCTCACTTTTCTCACAGTTACAGCTGTCATACATGCAGTTCTGTGAGGAGACAAAATAAAAAAGCGGTGTAGTGTGAGGTAATGTCACAGGTCTGAACAGTGTTCCAGGTGCAATCCACAGAAATATGTAAACTCTGTAGCTATGAGTCTCACCTCTTTGTACGAGTCAGGGCTGATCTCTGAGTGACAGGAGGCAAACGCACCCTGAGGGTCACTCAGCATGGAGCACCAGTGCTGGGCGTACTTCTCTGTTATTGACAAACCCGGACCAACATTAATCATTCTGAAGAACCTACAGTGATTACAGAGAATCAAAATGAGACCTACCATTATCCGGACTAAGACTGCAGGGGTTCTGAAAGTTGCTCTTAACATCAGGGCAACCAGCATGTGTCTTCCAGCTGTTGACAAAACCAGGTGCTGTGGCATCTGGAACGCCACTGAGCTTTAGAAAGTCATCAGCTTGGTTACCGTTGAAGTTCCCACACAGACCTGCAGGCAGAGCGTAACAATGCCAACACATAAGCAGCACATTGGATTTATTCTGTGGATACTCTTTCCCCACAGGGCAGAATAATCCTAACTTGGCTTCATCATCTTTTTGTCTTTCTATAGCTTTCTTCTTCTTTCATACCAAAACAGACTGATAAGCAGACTTAAACGGAAGCTAGTGTTTCTGCCTGGGGTGGAGATGTATTAACATTCTGAGCTTTAATTATTTTTATTTTTTTAATCAGCGGAAAATGTTGTGTCTGCAGATTTCGTGTGGCCCTGCTGATAATTGAATATGAATCAATATTTCCATTTCGCTTGGGATTTGCAACTTTCACTTGCATGCAGTTCTTTCATTAATTACGGCCAATCATGAAGTCTGTCAATGACATATTTAAGATCGATAAAAATAATCAAAACATTATACAGTTTGGCAGCACCTCTAAAGAAGTAAATTCTCTATATGGTTTGAAAATTTATCAAACCTTGAAAATAGGTATACATGGAATATTACACACATCTGTTGGTCTAGGGTAGCTTGACATTACCGCTTCAAACATTTACTAAGTACTTCTGGCTCCATGAAGCAAAGGAATTCTAAAAAAGATACTGCATCAAGGCAACCAGTACTACATCGATGGATAACTTGTATTTATGTCACAATCCTTCCTAGCTTTCTCACACTTACGTTTAATGAATATTTACATGTGTTTTTGTTGAAATACTGACTTTCTTTTACAATTTAACAAGCATACACTATATGCCTATGCTTAACATATTTTGCAAAAACCAATTGGGATCAATGACGCCATCACTGTTTGAGTTCTGTGGGATGCTTTCATAAGTCTTTCATGTCTGAGGGCACATACAGATCTTTTTTATAGACATACCACAGGTCTTGGCCTGGTAGTCACTGGTCACTTTGATGTAGAGCTGCATGACTGGCTGGAGCTGCACCTCCAACAGAACACCAACAGATGTTTGCACCAGCAGGTAGTAAGAGGACCCTCTGAAGGCGGAGATCCCAGCTAGGGGTTAAGAGAAAAGTTGAGGATGGGAGTTTGATAAAAGAGTGGAAGGGTGGAGACAATGAAATACTATTCATCAGACAGGAAAACAGTTCACAGTTAAGCATATTAAAAGTGAAATATCTAATTTTCTGCAAACTGTGTTTTTATATCCAGGCAAGAGGCAAATCAAATAATGCTAGATATGCAGTTAAGATGGTCAAGTTGTTGGGGAGGATTATGTGGAAACAGCCACTGGATGTTTATTAGAATCAGCTTCTGTAGAAGTTGGATAATGATTCTCATGAAATGTGATATTACTGAGCTCATACTGTTTATATCAGTGAATATCAGTGAATGAAGTGTTAGCTTAACTCTTTGTGGTATTACACAGAGAAATATTCTGTAGCTTATAATGTGGCTATCTTTTTCTTCATACAGACAGAGAGAGAGAGCAAGTCTAAGGTGAGTAGTGTACAGTGGAGTGTCTCTCACCAGCAGAGAAGGGTAACTGAGCGTAGATGCCATTCACAAAAACCTTGCCATTGGACTGGATTTGGATCACCTTTATATGAAAGGAGACGAGATGTTATTATTTAAAACTTTACAATCTGAGTGTGTTCAATGATTTAAAACAAAATCAACAAATCCTGATTGCACTGCTTTAAAGTGCCCATATTAAAAAAATCCTTTTTCTGGGATTTGGGGTGTTATTTTGTGTGTCTGGTGCTTCCACACACATACAAACTTTGAAAAAAATCCATCCATGGTGTTCTGAGTGAGATACGGTTTCTGAATGTGTCCTGCCTTCAGTCTCCGGGTGAGCTGGTCAACATCTGCACGACTTTCTACGTCACTAGCTGAGACGAGGGGCCTAGGGGGCTAACCGTTAGCATGCTAGCGCAGGAGCCGCAGCAATGTGCAGTACAACAAAACAAACCTGTTCTTATACAATCTCAAATTACAATTATGAACCTGAAAATGAGCATAATATGGGCGCTTTAAAATGGAAGAATCCATAAACTTGGATAAAAAAAATCTAAGTGGACCTGATAGTCACTGTGAGGGATGCAATCTAGTTCCAAGATTGCAAGATTTTTTTTTATTGCATACTGAAATTAATATAAAACAAAAACAAATTCTGGCAGTAATGTAAGAAACCATATTGAACCATTTTTGAAAAATTATGATTTAAAATTATTTGAAGTCAAGCAAAACAAAACTATCATGTTTTCCTCATATCCCATAAGAAAAGTAAAGGATTTTTTTTATAAAACACGTTATTTATTTATTTATTTTTTTTATTTTTATTTATTCAGGATCATCCATAAAACATATCTGATAACTTCAAGAATTATCTTCTGAAAAGACTGAATTGTACTGAATTTTCCAATAAAAAAAGTAAATAAAAAAAATGTGTGTGTGTGTGTGTGTGTGTGTGTGTGTGTGTGTAATCCTCACTTTAGCCCCTCCAGACAAACCCAAGGTAACAGACTTGAGGCAGGTCTCATTCTCAGTCAGTCCACACTGCTCCAGTTCTCCTTGTACCACAAACTGGGATCCACTGCAGTCCTAAACATACAAACATACAAGACTATTGAACTACTGCTGAACTGAAACGACATACCTGCAGATAACAGTGTATAGGGTAAAGAATACCAGTAGATGTATCAGTGGATGTATCTGTCCCATTTTGATTTATTAAATCTAAGTGTGTTGTTTTTACATTGAACTGGTTATCTATTGACACAGAGAGCTCATGTGTTGGGCAGGGCTGGAGCGGGGCTGGCTTCTAATCTAATATAGTTAAGTTAATGTTCTTCTGTTGGCCTAATAGTCAGTTCAGATAGTATTGAATACCACATTTACTCTGCACTGCATTTTTTGGGATCTTTCATTTGAAATTAGAGCAGCCCAGATTATTATGGGATGGATTCAAATAGAGGAGAATTTGTCAGCTAAACATTAATTCAATGAACTCTACTCCTGCATAGTGTAACAATTTTTTTTTAAGTTAGTAATGCTGTTTACGCCAAATTCCTACCATACCTACATTATGTAACCTGAAAACTGTAACATCAGACAATTTTGCTTCTTTTCAGGTGGCATGAGTGAAAATGAGTCATCGTTAACTTGTTGTGTTCTGGTTTCAGAATAATGAACACAGGTGGAGAAAAGTTAGATATGAAATAGGATGAAGGCTCTACAGAATGACTTTCTTCGTGGCAACTATCATGTACATATTACAGATTTTAGGCACTGTGTAGGACTGTTAATGCACTAACTGTGTGGGCGGAGGGGATCAGAACAGAATACATAGCAGGGAACTATGAGATATCAGTATTGCATGCTAACTCTGTATTCCTTAACACAAACAATATTTGTTTTAAAAGCAGTAGAAACTTAATTAAATCCATAATAACTTGACTAAGTGATTTTTGTTGATGTCACAAAATGACACCTTAAGAAAACAATATCAACTTATTCTTATGTTCAACACACATTTTGTATTATAACTTACTTGCTATTAAAACATGCCAATCAGCTGTAAAGTGATACCAGTTTTTAAGCCTTGATCTCAGTTGATTGCATTTGTGTCACGTATTAGATTTCCCCTTTTCATTTTTAAATGAACTGATTTATTATATGGGATGGTACAGAGATGATATTCATACCTCTACTCCCTTTTTTCAACACACTAATCACAACCTTCTATTATTAATATCTTTGACTGGTTCGAGGTTGATGGCTAGTGTAGGCGTGTGTTACCAGGACAGAGGTGTGTGTGTGTGTGTGTGTGGTATAACAGCACAGGTGATGATGTGTATTACCTTAGCCAGCACATAGGAGCAGTCCCCATGGAAGGTGTAGACTCTGTCATCAAAGGTGTCGATGTGGGCTCCTCCCTCCACAGAGCAGGTTCCTGGACAGTCCTCCTCCGTACACGTCCACCGGCCACTTGCACACACACTGTCAGCACACACACACACAAATGAATCTTGAAGCAACATTATGTAACTATTTAACCTTAAATAACAGCTTTCAAATCATTTTGATGCTACACTGACTTGTAATGAGGAGAACGGTGCCTTTGTCATTCCCCCACTGCGCCCTGAGCACCTGTTCTAGCACTATGTATGATCTCCTGGGAGAAGTGCTTAACCAAAGTCAGTGGCAGTACGACACTGCTACATTTTAATCGTCCCATAATAATTTGGGTTGCAAATCACAAATGTTGAATAAATGTGGTCTTTAATACTCTCTGAAGTGACTTTTAGGCCAACAGAAAAACTGAAACTGGATCATATCTTATGGAGAAAATGTTTTCTGGTTTTGACTCTGATGTCCTTCAGCTGTTCTGCCTCGACTCAAGGTGATTTACAGAGTTGACTTTTTACAAAAACACCCACTTCAGTCGCCAGAAGCAGCGCCGATTAACGTTGTTACTCTCATGCATCCATGGCACTGAGACAATGAATGGGACAAAGAAACTCATTTGCACGCCGATATTCACTCACATGCACTTATAATCCCACTAGTGTTCTGTTACATGCAGACAGGCTGACATGCTGTAGCCTATATCATACCATTTTTTGCAGTTACTGGAGTAGGACTCCCCCGGTCCATATATCTTGCTGTTGTAGCGGCAGGAGCACTCGTTTAATCGGACACAACCCGTTCCGTTTAAATCATCCAGCACAGTGCCTAAAAGTGATCAAAGAATTACTGCACTATAACAGGTGTGTGTGTGTGTGTGTGTGTGTGTGTGTGTGTGTGTGTGTGTGTGTGTGTGTGTGTGTGTGTGTGTGTGTGTGTGTGTGCCATGACTATGCTGTACCTGCAGGGCAGAAGCATCCATCACTACAGTGGTGATCACAGGTGTGGCTGGCCTCTGGGTTGGAGCAGGTATCAGCACAGGGACTCCCACACTCCTTGTACTCCATTTTGTTGGGACATGACTTCCCTGTGATTACAGCAGGTTTTTTTTTCAACACTTGACCAGAACTCCTAAGCTTTGAGAAGGGGTGGGGTTGACCTCATGTTATAAATGGGATAATTAATACATTAATCAGGTCATTCACTTTGACCTCAGTGTTTACTTTATGAGGGACTGAATGTGAGATAAATAGCATAAAGACCCACATAAAGACATGCATGCTAGGCAACTAGGACTACAGTTGAAAATTAGCTGACTGGCTAACACTGAACAGACAGAAATTCTGACAGAAATGTTCATTAATGTGCATTGTCCTAATCATATAATAAAATAAACAAATAAATAAAATAAAAATAGGATTAAAATATAAGGGTACAAAACAAATTCAATAGATACTGCACTTACAGGTGCAACATTTCACTGGAATTGCAAAAAAATGACTTTCTTAATTGTGTGATGCTGTTACCTATACACTATATTCTTTATCTGCTTGCTTAAAAATGTAATATATGACCAAAATATCACCCTAACCCAAGACCAAGGGTACACCATTTGGACAGTCTCCTCCTAATACTGACCATTGTTCTCGATCAGCTTTCTCAAATTATGCTTCCTGTACAAATTTCAGCGTTGACTGAAAATTATGTCAGAGTGACCTGGAATTACTCTTGCGTTCATTTTCTTCTTTCACTTTTTGTTACATTCAAAAAGAGACTGTCCACCCCCCAAAAACGCCCGCATGTGTTTTTTTGTTCAAGCAGCAATTATGACTCATGTGTTGGAGGTTAGGAATAAACGACGGATATCGTCGTATTAAGGACTTTTAGTTCACAAAATGTACATATCTCAGTTGTAGCATTTTTTTCTAATTTGTCCTCTTCTTGGATTTGTATATCCTCATGTGATTTTTGGTCTTTGGATGTTTTGAGTCAGTAAACCCATGTGCCTGAGATATTTTGTTTGGGCAAAAGCCCAGAGTCAGACAGGGCAGACAACCTCTCCTTCCCATGGTCTATTACATAGGCAGTGTCTAATGAGTGTACTCACAGCAGAGCTCTTTGGTTCTCCAGTTTTGGGGTTTGCCACCTGCATGTCCACACTGTCTGGAGAACTCTGACACAGTGTTGCACAGGCAGAAGGGGTCAACGTCACAGTTACAGAGGTCTGCAACACAGGCAGAAGTAAAGGAGGCAACGTCCAGCAGACTGTGACAGCTGTTGAAGGCTGGCCCTGTAAGGATCTGCTCACACAGAGGTTTCTACAGGACAGACAGACAGACAGACAGACAGACAGACAGACAGACAGACAAACAGGAATGAACCAGAGGAAAAGACAGGAAGAGAGTAAGTTATTGGGCATGCAAAGCCAAGAAGATGCAACATTTCTGCATCAAGTCTGTCAAATTTGTAACAAAGGCCACACATATATTATCCACTCCGGTATGCTCTGTACTCCTGCTTCTGTTAATAATAATAATAATAATAATAATAATAATAATAATAATAATAATACATTTTATTGATGGGCGCCTTTCATAGCACTCAAGGACACCTTACAGTCAAAACAAGGAAAAATACAGTTAAAAAGGCAAATACAACTAAATGTAATACATTTAAAAGATTGAGATAGAAAATTAAAAGAAAGCAGTCTATCCATGATTTTGATGGAGAGTGGAGTCATATGGGGAGGGTCTTTTGGAATACACTGGCCTATAGGTGGCAATAACATGAAAATATACAGTATGCTGCAACAATAAACATGGATGAAAACAATACTGGAATTAAAGTCGGCTTTGGCTTTGCTAGGCCCGGCCTCGAGACAAATTCAGACAGCCTTCTCAGAGGTTAATGAACATGCTTTATTATGCCTCAATGGTGCAAAAATTAACTTCTGTAATAAAATAAAATAAAATCTGTAACAACCTGTAACAAAATAATAGCTCTCTTTTAAAATAAATAAATAATATGAAATAATGTTCAAAATATAACCTCTTCTGTGTTAGAAAATCCAGCTTCAACAAAATCTCTCTTAATACCTTTTCAATGTAATAAGATAAATAATAAAGACACTGAAACATATGTGCCAGCTCTGCACACGGTGCACTCCGCCTCCCACTTGTCCGGTCTCGTCCCGGGACGGTACGTGGGACATTTTTTTTGCAGTTCAACTGTGAAACTGCACTGGCTGCACTAGTCTTGTTTTATGGTTGTAAGTGGCCTGATGTTTATACTTGTGCACTGGTGTGTGCGTCGAACCGGCATGTGTGTGTGTGGGTGACAGAGCGAGGGAGAAGTGAGAGTGACAGCAAGCGAGTCCTACCGACTCTAGAATCACAGTGAGAGAAACAAAGTGTCTCCCCTGTGTTTTCTGACCACGGTGGGAAATCTTTAGCAGGAAATGCTTCGGCATTTTGTGTGCAATGCTGCTCCACTGTCTGCTCTGGTCCCTGTCTGCTCTGGTCCCTGTCTGGTCTGGTCCCTGTCTGCTCTGGTCCCTGTCTGGTCTGGTCCCTGTCTGCTCCGGTCCCTGTCTGCTCTGGTCCCTGTCTGGTCTGGTCCCTGTCTGCTCTGGTCCCTGTCTGCTCTGGTCCCCGTCTGCTCTGGTCCCCGTCTGCTCTGGTCCCTGTGTATGTGCGCGTCTCAGATCCGCCCACAAGGCAGCCTCTCGGGAATTACGTCACACAACAAAGTACCGTAGTACTGTGTGCAAAGCGCCAGTCAATTTAAGTACACGCTTAATGGTCCCATGAAAAACAGTGAAAACCGGACATTTTCATGAATTTATAAACCCCCCCCGGACGCCCCGGTCACTCTATGGTTGCTCCCATGCTGTGTTTCATTTGCACTGGTTGGACTTTGAGCATTGGTAGAACTTTTGTTTTCCATTTTGGTTTCTTGGTGAAGCCTTACCATGTTGTTGCAGCTTTGTGTTGATTCCAGCGTGTAGTCGGAGCAGCTTTCAGTTGGACCATCCATTTTCCAGAAATTAGCAAAATCCATGGGGGATATTTTTACACCTGTGTGGATAATAATGAAGAAACATTTCAGTTCTGGGCCCATGCCTACACTGAAAGAATTGTTAAAGTGGGTCAAAGTGTACCATGGCTGTAGAACTCATCATAGAGCTGGACCCCATTGAAGTCTCCACAAAGACCGCAGGTGTGGTTCTTGTACTTAAGGTCTAGTTCCACCTGGGAGGACAAAACCAACAATTTAAGCAGGAGCTTGACTCTGCAGCACAGCCTTAGATACACCCGCCAACTTTACCATAGTTTCCACTGTTTCCAAATGCTAATTCTGATCACAAAACTCCTTTTGGAAATTCAAAGTATACATATATGTATATATGCCTTAAATCATATCCTCAGTCAGTTATATTGTGGTGAAACCCACCAATTGTTACATTACAAAGCATGAATATACCCCGGTTATACTTCTATTCAACTAAAATACATTATTTTTAAGAATAATGGTCATAACAGGCTTTACTATATAGCTACAATCCTACCATAAAAGCGTCCTTCTCATTCCAGATAGCAACTAAACCCAGCTTTGCTTTAATTTTGATGTAGGTGGGGGTTTTCTCAATGAGCACTCCTGCTTCACTGAATGGTAGGGTGGCTCTGCAAAAACAAAAAGAAGTCACATTATTTTGGCCATTATTATGGCCCAAGCAATGACAGCAGAGAAGGCCCTATTGAAACTGAAGGAATTATTATTCCTTCTATTTTATTTCGGCAAATTAATCGCCTTTTTGAGGGGCTTAACATACTCAAAAACTCACCAAAATTGGCGGTCACATCAAGTCTGGTGAAAATGTATATATTTTAAAGGAATATTTCACCGCTGGAAAGCTGAATATATCTTTAAATTGGGTCACTTATGTAGTAGAATGTGAAAAGAAAATTGAAATTGGTGCCTTCTAGACCGAGAAAAGCCAGAAAATGTGTTTTGGTCTTATATGGATGAAAAACCCCAAATCCCAGAATGCACCTGCCTAGTTGCTTTGACTCCACTCCAAAGCCACGCCTACCGCTTGACAGACCGACAGAGGCATTCAACTCAACTCAAGCGTGTTTTATTGTCATTTCAACCATATACACGAAACAACGTTTCATCGTGACTCAAGTGGTGTTACACATTTAACATATATAAAAACGACATTATATAAAAACGACATACGAAACAGGCTACATTTAGTACACACACTTTATAGGCTCCGTAAAGTTCAGCTAACGCATACTAGCATTAGCGCTGTGGGCTGTAAACACCGAGCATAAACACAGCCGTGAATTAGTGTGTAATGTAGAATGGTCGGCATTTAACAGTCACAAACTCCACCAGCAGTTAGCAGTTAAATGGATACAAATCACCACATTTCTGCGCCACTTCGGTGTTAACACAGCCCACCTCTTTTACCTGGCGACAGAGCATCTCTAGCTCGGAGGGCTAGCAGGCCTGGTAGCTTGACAGTCCGGTACACTATTCAGGCAGGTTTCCACAACAACAAAAACACGGCAGTCTCTGAACTCACGTTGGGAGTGTCGTTGAAGTTGGATGTAGTCCAGTTTGTGGTCTAAATGAGCAGACACTTGCAAGCAGGATCCGTAAAGTTCAGCTAACGCATACTAGCATTGGTGTAGCTAAACACAGAGTATAAACACAGCCGTGAATTAGCGTGGAATGTCGAATGGTCGGCATTTAACAGTCACAAGCTCCACCAGCAGTTAGCAGTAGCTAGTTGGATTTTATTTCTACACCAGTCCGTTTAACACAGCCCACCTCCACCGGTCGGCGGAGCAGCCTGGTAGCTGGATAGTCCCGGTTCCGGTACACTGTTGTTCAGGCATGTTTCCACAACAACAAAAACACAGCAGTCACTGAACTCACGTTTGGGATTTTCGTTGAAGGAGGATGTAGTCCAGCTTGTTGTTTAATGAGCAGACACTTGCAAGCAGGATGGCTGGGACAGGTGGACAGCTAGCGTTAGCTTTCCACCTAGCCGATGAGGATGTCCCCTAGCCGGCAGCGGCATTGAGCGACACCGCTGGTCTCCGTGCGATGCGACTTACGGAGTGTGCCGAGTATTGCGTCTGTAATAACGTTTCCTCCATATTCTCCGATCTGTACCGATGTATCCCGGTGGTACACACGTCCGGTAGTTTGAATGCAGATAATTGTTGTAAATGTTTTCTGCTGAAAACCGAAAGCCTGTTTAGCGAAGATATCAAGATGGCGACAGTTGTTTTCATTTGTTGAATACCCGGCCAGACTCGGCAGTCCAACCCCCTGTGGGCGTGTTGAAAACATACGGAAGTAATCCTACTACTGGCTGTAGTCCCCTTTCGCTCTGGCGCAAAATCTTCCAATGACGCAAAAATCGTCATTTTACGTCATCGGAAGATTTTTTCCAGGCCCCAAATGCAGAAATCTCTCGTCTCAGGGGGACATGAGGGAGGGAGGCACGGTCATTCAGAAATACTATCGGGTTTCTACTGATACAAAGCTGAATGCTAAATCGGTGAAGTATCCCTTTAAGGGTTTCGGGAATAGGTGCACAAAAATGGCTCACTAGCGCCCCCTACAAAATAAAAAAAATTCTGCCCCTGCAGTACGTTTAACGTAGATTAGCGAAACGTGGTACACACCCTTAACGCAACCCTTTCAATTCAAAGTTCGAAATTGCGATTTTGGCCATTTCCACATGTCGTACTTTAATGAACTCCTCCTAGAGATTTCATCCGATCAACTTCAAACTCGGTCTGTGCCATCTTAAGATGTTAAAGATGAAAAGTTATTAAAAGAAAAACTATTCCTCATTTTGTGCGCTTTGCCATCGAAACAGGAAGTGGGTGTAACTTGAGCGTACATTGTCCAATTGGCTCGACACATTTAAGGATTCATTAGAGTCCAACTCTGACGACATCTACAGGCCGATATTGGCTCAAAGTCTTAGCGGCTCCTAGTGGCAACAGGAAGTCATCCCAAAACTATAAGTGCTATACTTTAACAAACTTCTCCTACAGATCTCATCCGATGGACTTCAAATTTGGTGTGTGCCATCTCAACACCTTAAAGATGAAAAGTTATTAAAAGCAAAACCTTTTGTCAAACGTTGTGGCCGTGGCATGGCTGCCAGTTTGAGTGTTTAGCCATGAACGTGAACGTGGATGAAACTACAGTGTACATTGTCAATCTGCTTAAAATTTCCCATGATCAACAAGGGTCCAGGCATGAGGACATCTAGAGGCCAATATTGACTTTTGGTCATAGCGCCCCCTGTTGGCAACAGGAAATCAGCGTTATATGACAAACATCATCCAATTTACATGAAACTTAGAATTTTTTATTTTTATTTAACCTTAATTTAAACAAGAAGAAAGTCATTGAGATTAAAAATCTCTTTTTCAAGAGTGTCCTGGCCAAGGCAGGCAGCAGCACAACCACACATACAGTACAGTACAGTACAGTGGGGCGGCTGTGGCTCAGTGGTAGAGTGGTTGCCTATCGGAAGGTTGGTGGTTCAATCCCTGGCCCTGCAGTTCCATGTCGAAGTGTCCTTGGGCAAGACACTGAACCCCGAGTTGCCCCCGATGCTGTGCATCGGAGTGTAAATGTGTGTGGATGATTATCTGATGAGCAGGTGGCACCTTGTATGGCAGCCTCGGCCACAGTGTATGAATGTGTGTGAATGGTGAATGGTTCCTGTACTATGTTAAAGCGCTTTGAGTAGTCGTTAAGACTAGAAAAGACTATATAAAAACAGTCCATTTACATTTACATTTACATGCAAATACAAAATACACAAAAACACTAAAAACATAAAAGCAAATCCCTCAAAGTCAACCAGAATCCTAAACACATCAGGTAAAACATCTACAGCCAGATGTGGCTGCCTCCAAGTCAAACAGCATCCTCTTAAAAGCAACCAATGAGACTAGTTCAGTAAGTTTCATGGATTTCTGTAACTTGTAGAGGGAACAGCAAACTTAAATGCTTTTTTCCCCAGCTCAGTTCTAACTTTTGGAACAGACAGGATGAAAAGATCCTGGGAACGAAGATTGTAAGTCCCGGTACTATTTACATTGATATAGGTCAGAAGGTAGGATGGAAGGACACCTAAAATAGCCTTGTATATGAAAGTATGCCAGTGTTGAAGTCTCAATGTTGATAGAGAAGGCCATCCAACACGTTCATATAGTTCACAATGGTGAGTGAGGGCTTTCATACCAGTGATGAACCTCAGAGCTCCGTGGTGTACAGTGTCCAGTGCATGTAAACTTTTAGACGAAGCATGCATGTATAAAACATCAACATAGTCAAGTACAGACATAAAAGTGGCATTTACCAGCCTCTTTCTAGATTTGATCGAGAGGCAGGATTTGATTCTGAAATAAAACCCTAATTAAAGTTTTAATCTTTTAGCTAGCTGCTCAATATGAAGGGTAAAAGAAATAGATTCATCAAGATATCTGTATTTAGATATCAAGATATCTGTACTTAGATACACATTCAATTTTCGTACCCTGAGAAGTGAGGATTGAAGGCAGATTTGATTTATATTTTGAATTTGAAAAAAGCATGAGTTTAGTTTTATCTGCATTTAAAACAAGTTTTAAATCATAAACAAGTTTTAAATCATCATCAAGTAGAATGTGTGGTCTACTTGTGATACTGAGACGGCCCCTATACTTTAACCACGCCCATGTTCTCAGTCCACGCCCCCTTTCATAACATTTGAAACGTTTAAGGTATACGTTTGTGAGAGGTATCATTGAACTCAGCAAAGCGTTCCTTTTTAACTGGTGACGTTTGCCCCACCCCATATGATTAAGCCACGCCCCCTTTAATAACTAATGACCCGTTTCTTGTTCACTATTGTGTGAGGTATCACTGAACTCAGCAGAGAGTTCTGTTTTCATTGGTCAGGGTTTGGCCCGCCCCCTATGCTTTAGCCATGCCCCCTTTCACATCTAATGAACTGTATGACGTAGAGTCTTGTGCCACGCAAATGCACAGTCGCAAGGATCGGCGGCCGCCAGTAACCTCGACCTTCAGGGAGGTGCGAGGGCCCATCCAACGCTGCTTGCAGCTTTAATTTTACTTTTGTTCCTACAGCCAAGGGGACATTGTGAATAGAGCTGTCAGTGGTAGTAGGAAGGTGTAAAAGCAAAGGGTGGCAGTGGATGCCAATATTTTGTTAGGGAATTTTACTTCTGTGCCTGATGTCTTTAGGTTTTGACTATAATTCCAGGTTCCTGTCAGGTTAAATAGAGCACCACTTATGGTGGTATGTTGTGATTATATCACACCAAAGGGGTATTGTTCAGCCCAAAGCAAAATGGGGGGGACGACAGCCCCCTTAGCTGTGATATGTCACAACATATCATGGACTGAAGTGAGCAATATAAAACGGTCATGAAGTATGACAATATGAAATGTATAGTCACATTCAAATTTAGATTAATAAATAATGATGTTCACAATAAAATAGGCCATTTTGGGCTGGCTGCCTGCACATACTGAGGCAGCTGCTATGGAACGCAGTGCAGGTAGCTTTAGCCTACACTGGCAGCTATCACAGACTATTTATTTTGCTTAACGCTAAAGAAAGGCACACAATAACACAAACAAACTAACCGATCAAGACAGCAGTACACCAGCAACTAACTGATCAAGGCAGCGGTAGAAAGAGCAATGCTCATTTTCTGCTAGGTAAAATTACTGTTTTTGTCAATGGAGTCTGGTGATTTTGAAGAAAGCATAGACAACGGCTTCAGTTTCCTGTTGGAAAGGACTGTCTAACAGCAAGCTTAAACAGTGAAAATATTGTAAATATAGCGTACACTTAAAGGGATACTTTGTCGAATTTCAACTAGCATTAGTCTGTTTTTTTTGTGCTTTTTTACAATACTTATTGTGCAAAGGAATTCGAATCATAGGTGTTTTAAATGGTTATTATATCACGGCTATGAACCAATCAGATTGCTTAATTTGAGTTACCCGTTTTATAATATTAAATATGACCCATAGGTACCATCCAGTATGAATCTCTACTTTGTGCAGGCAGAGTGGAAAGGGTTAGGGTTTTTAGCAAAAACTTACGGTTTTCCATCGATAACCACTGAGCCCTCAGAGAGCTCCACTACTGAACCCTCTAGCTTCATAATGATGTTTTTGATGGTGTGATGGTTGCCAGCCTCCTGTCTTCTTATCTGGATGTTGAAGTCGTTGTAACTGCTCCTGCATGAAGAGGTCAAGACGTAGTTGCAAGTCGAGTGCAACTGGAAAACATCTCCATCAAAGGTCTTGAAGTGGAAGTTACCCCATGTACTGCAAACCTGGCCATTGTGGATGGGACTCACACCTACAAAAAAAACAGATCAGACATAACACTACAACAGCAGCCGTGTTTTACCCAGGCATTTGCCTACAAGAATAAATTGTCCCACATAAGAAAACAGTTTACAGTTATTAACCAACAAACTCACCTGTTAGTTTTTCCGGAATCCGGGAGGAGAAGGTGCTCACAGCAGACTTTGCCTCTGTTGAAAAAAGTAAGTGTTATTTGTCAAGTAATCAATAACTAAATCTCAAACTACATTAAACACAGTAAGGCGGTAGCACATGATTAACATGTTAAAAGTTACCAGTCCCATTTGTTATATTTTTCTGGCTGCTTAATGGAAATTAATATATGTACCGCTGTGCCAAGCAGCTACGATGGCAGACAGGGTCAGCCACAGCAGCCACTCGTTTGCCATAACCATTTGCTGATCCACAGAAACTCTGAGGAAGATGGGAGGGCAGCCCAGCTTTTTATAGCAGGCGGCAAGGTCTTAATGTGGCAGGTGAGGGAGTGGCAATCACATAGCTTGACATGGTGATTAATGTTGGACTGCTTGTCCCATTTAATTCCATCGTCTGTGGTTCACTCCCAGTTAAACAACTAATATGAAGGGTGAGGTCACAGAGCATGCAAACAGATGTTCACCCATAAATCTGTGATTGAAACAAAAGCAAGCTCACGAAATAGTTAACACCGCAAGCACGATTATACAGACCCTAAGAGACAAGCAGCTGGTACACCACAGAAACCGTTAATGAAGATATAGGCGATCTAGTGTACCCACCGCAACGAGAAACCTTTTAAGAGATCTTTTAGGGTGAGGCTATTTGCACCCCTGGTACAATTAGCAGTGTATGCCATTCGTACCCTGGTGCAATTAGAAGTGAATGCTATTCGTACCCCGGTGCACACAGCAATGAGTTCTATTAATACCCTGTCTGGTACAAATATCAATGTATGCTATTTGCACCCCTGTGCATTTACCCTGGCATATTGATCACACAATGTAATTAAAACTAAAACTAAAAACTACTGGGAAAATGTGGAAATCTCTCAACATTTTTCCTTATGACATCATAATACTGTGCTAATAACACAGACTATATCGTTAACCGTTGCCGCAGCAACAGAGGGTTTATTTCGAAATAACATCTTTATTTGTATTCACATCTATTCTTTACTTAAGTAATTATAATTTTACATAAATTGGTTTGGTTTTTATATGTATGTCACTTTGGATAAAAGCATCTGTCTGCCAATTTTTTGGGCATGCGCAACGCATTTGTTGTTACAGGGTATAATTATCAATGCATTCTATTCGTACCAGTGTATACATTAGAAGTGGATGATATTCGTACCCTGGTGTAGGCTACCCTATATTTACACACAGTTATCCATACTACTCATGTATTACACCTTTTTGGAATATTGCTCTGTGGCCTCTCGTTGAATCCTCCATTCTGATATTTGAATTAATATTTAGATATTAATTCAAGGCATTCTATGGTCTGTTATTTCTGTATAGCAGACCGTTACTATGTGTAGACCGTTGCAATGGACGGAGTTCTGGAGAATCAATAAATCAAATCTATATTTTGTGTCAATGTGTTTTGTTAATTTCTTTAGTGTGTAGCTGATTTAAGGCCTCTCTGCATCCTGCACCAATGACCAGGTTCAATTTTACAATATCTCTTACTTAGTGACTGCCGCTTTTTTTTTTTACAATGTCTATTTAAGAGATGTTCTAATTATTTTCATACTCTTGTCTCAGCTGTTCGGCCCACTATTTCTTTCATTAATTGATTGTTTTATGTTGTGTATTCTAACACATGGCAGAGAAAGACTTAGGTCTTAAGTGTATCCATGTCTGTAAGGCCAAACGAAAATTTTCACAGAGTGGACAATAACATTTTTAATCTGCTAGTGTGGAATCCATGTCCACAATGATGGCCAAATTAACCAAGCGGCAACCTCCGAGTCTGAAAAGTGAAGCCAATGCATAACATGCATTCTTTCTAATGTCATTTGGTGGAAATGAAATGAAAACCGGAAATGGTATTAGTGGTCATTTTATGAAATTTTCATATTCCAGTATTCACATTCAATTATTATAGACTACTCAAGTAAGGTCCGCACTGAGGTTTTGATGACATCTTTAAGGACAGTGGGATCATGGGAATTGTCTTTATTGTTAAACAACCACCATTGCCGATGAAAATCTGACGTGACTCAGGCAGAAATAATGTTCATGGTGAGTTCATGTAATTTTATTCATGTTTTATTTTCATTATGTTTTAATATTTTGAATTGTCACCTGCCGCTTTAGTTTTGTGTTTTCCTTTACATAAATAAAGACAGAAGGTCTAGAGTGCAGAACTCTCCAGATGCCTCTCCGTTAGCGCTGCAGAATTTCTTTCTATTTCACAAATATTAGTTGTGCTTTATGTGGTTGATGTTGGACGGTCATAACATGTGACTACAGGGATTGAGAAATCCACTTGCCAGTCTCCTGCCGACTCTGCTAGCTTAAGCTAGCTAACCAGCTGGCTAGTCAAATTTTCAAATGTAAACATCAGAGTAAAAACAGAGGAAAAGGTAAACATGGCTATCAGCTACGACCTATGGCTATGTTCCCGACTACGTGGACAAGAAAGATCATCTCTGCTTCTATCTCCATCTCTACATCAAAGGAGTGTGGAGGAATTGAACACCGACTGCCACTTCTCTGCTTGGCATCCTGTTGACCAGTATGCCATGTCAGTGTGCGATGTTGTTTTCCAATGGGATGTCAGGAGCTGTGGTGTCTTTTTGCTGAGACTTGGCTGGATGCTGGAGTGCAATTGCCATTCAACTGGGTGACTCTTTTTCTGTGTGCCGATCTGACGGCCATTCTGCTTTATGATGAATTATGCACAAGTTCAAGGACCTGATGGGATTACATTATACTGGAATTGTACCTTGTATGATTTCATGTGACACATAAATGTTATTGATTGATTGACATTTCCACCATAAAGTGGTGCATAACAAATCATCAGAACGGAGTAAATTAAGTGGGTATCATCTACTGTACGAAGTCACCTCCCAAGGGCCCATTCTGAGCCGGGAAAAAGCCTGGAGGGCAATTATTCCTAGAAAAAGTGGATGCTGTTAATTTTCCAAATGTAATTCTTCAGTGCTGTGAGCACCACAGACTAAATTGCTGCCATTGTTTTTTTGGGGGGAGACAGATTTCTCAATACCTGCACAAAGCAAAGCAAAAAGCAAAAACAGTATGAAGACATACCACTAGAAAGAAAGTGTTGTTTTCTAATTTGGTTGAACTGAGCCATTCAAAACATTACCAGTGAGTTTTAAAGGAACTTTAAGGACTGGGCATAACCATTGCTTAAAACTCAAACCCAAACATATTGTATTTGAGTAGATGTATTCCATTGGTTTACCTGTGGCAATGACCAGTGGAAAGGAAAATAAAGGTTCTGTCTTCTCAGGCTCAGACATTCAGGATACAGCTTGTTCAGTGTTCAAGTAGGAAACACCCACTACTATCAAATCTGATTTAGACCTGTGGGAATAATAGATCACTTTCATGAATTTTGACTCAAGAGATAAAATCTTAAACCTATTCAAGGTGTGTTCAGATATCTGAAAGATTAACAATTTTGTCTTTTGTTTTCTTATCACCAGCTGTCATCCTTGACAAAGCAAGACTTCACAGTGACTCAATACGAATGGAAAGCAGAGATTACTTCAATTCACCTCAATTCATTATAGATCCATTAGTATTGTTTTACTGCACCCAAATGAGATTAAATGGCTGGATGAAGAGGGCCTGCTGTTTACCTCACAGCAGCATAGGTGTGGCCCTGCCATCTACACAGCAACACTAATCAGCAATTGTTTTCAGTCATGCTATTTGAATCCTGTTGTTTCATAAGAGGTTCAGCAAATCACACCCACAACACAGTTCATTAGATTAGATCAGATTCAACTTTATTGTTACTGCAGAGAACAGGTACTGAGACTACAAACTCAACCAGAAGTGCAAAAAGCAGTAAAGTGCAGCATTATGTATAGAATAATATGTTTTACTAATATCTGATTGGTTAGTTTGGCCCTATAGAACATGGAGACACAGCTAGGGAGCGGGTCACTTTTCTGATCAGTAAACTTCATTACTGTACACAGTTGACCTGTAGTTTTTGGTATTAACTAGCTTTTTGAGTGACTCCATGAGTTGCGTTGAATGCATGTGTACTATGGTGGCACAATTGGGCATTGACCACATCAACTTTGCCTTTATCCCAACAGCTACAGCTCTTGGAGGGTAAAGCCTATATTTATAGAATCTGGGATTACAGTACGTAACCAACATTTCCCCTGCTTCTCGCCTTTCCCATCTGCTGTGTGTAGAGCGCTGCTGTGTGCTGTCAGTGTTTCTGTTTGACTGACACACACATGCAACGATAGGATAAAGCTTTGCATTTACACAAAAATCAGCAATTCGGCACACCTTCCCGCAGGGTTGTGCGGAGATGTGCTGAGGTGTGCTGTGAAACAATCAGAAAATAACGTGTTATTCCTCTGATTTGCAGCTTTGTTCTTGCGAGAGCGGCTCTCCCTCTCTTCATTCAAGCAGAGTTTTTTACCCTTATTTTGCCCAAAGTTTCACTTTTAGCAGTTTGATAAAAAAAAAAAAAAAAACGTAGCCAGGGTTTTAGTCCTGTTTTGAAGGTGATATCCCATAAATTATGTGAGTATGAGGGGCAGGTGTATGGACAGGTGACTGGGGAAAGGCAGAAGGGAGTCAGGTCTACTGCTGGCCGGGAGGTTTGAATGAGAGGAGAGTCAGAACTGGGGAAAAGCATGGAGGATGAGAAAAAATATGTAGAAACAAAGTAAGTGGATGCTAGTCTTGCATTGCCAGACCTTCCTTCACAGCGCTGCAGAGGAGAAAAACGTGCTCTGGTTTATTGGCATTTCTTCAAACCAATCAGAATCGTCTTCGGCGGCGCTAAGCACCACACGGAGCAACGGTGCCTCTGCAAAATAACCTCGGGAAGGAACGTGTTTTGGTGGAACGTGTACATTCAAAGGTTGTTTTAGTCGTGCAACAGAAAACTCAGATTGGACAGATAGTCTAGCTAGCTGTCTCGATTTATCCTGCAGATATCTGAGGAGCAGTTAACCATAGTCCTTAGAAATCGACTGGAGTTTAAAATGGCAACACAAAGAAAGAGGAAGGTGACGGATATTTCCGGCGGCACCTGAACAATCCCGGAAGTGCAACGTCGTGGATATAGACTAAGTAGACAAATTGCGGTGAATGGCAAGACAAATAATTCCTTGTATTAGCCCATTGTCATATTCCTTTTGTCTCATAATATCTACTATGTCTAATAGTAGCAGAGGGGCTTTGAAAAGAGACAAAAAAACATAACCTATCTTTAGTAGTAACCATCGAATTGTATGTAAAGTAAAAATGTTGCACAATATTGAGTTTTTCTGAGTCAACCTAAGATGTGACAACATTGGGTGGGACAGTGTTCACCTCCTTTAACCAACAGTGATCTGGGCTTAGACTTTGATGGTTTGGGCCCAGTCATAATAAACCAGCACCTGTGGTTTGACCTGGATTATTTTAGAGGAAACTGAATGTATTTTTTTTTTATTAGAGCAAGGTCACACACGTGATAAGATAAATAAATAGTAATAAAAAATAAAGTTAGCATGCCTAAATCCTGTGTACATATTAAAAAAAATCAGTGGAGACTCCCATTTTTAACATCACAACTTATCTTTTGAAATCATTGTTAAGGAGTTTGACTAGTGACTAGTGAATAAATTATAAATTATTATAATTATAATAATTATTATATTATTTAGCATTAGATTAGTGGAATTTTTTAAGCAACCGGAGTAACTTTTTCAGCCATCCTAAAACTACTTTTATTAAAATAGGTGTATGAGTTCCAGAAAACATGTTTCTGAAGTTGTTTGCTGGAAATAGCTTGTAGAAAAAGATTCTCACCTACCTCTATTACCCTCTGTTTCAGTCCCTTTCAGAGTGTGCTGTTTTCTGCTGCTCATTACATATTTATGAGCTGCTGCTCATTTGCCCACGCCCCACTCATTAACTGTTACCATGGTAACGGGGAAGAGTGTAGACTAACTGTCGGTACCCGATCTGTGCTGTCTGTACGATCCGTCATGCGCATGTGCAGATGATAATCCCAATTTACGAGGATTTACGACACTGCACGATCTGTTCCCCGCTTCCGGTCGTAGTTGTAGCGGTCTGCCGTTAGCCTCCACCGGGAAGCTAACGTTAGTTTAGCTAACAGCTAATTTGGCTAACCGCTAGCTGAGACAGCCAGTGTTGGTCATTTTACTTTCAAAAAGTAATTAGTTACAGTTACAAATTACTTCTCCCAAAAAGTAATTGAGTTAGTAACTCAGTTACCACATTGTAAAAGTAATTAGTTACTGAGCAAAGTAACTGTGACGTTATTTTTTGTATTCTATAATGCTATTACGTTCTATAACATCTTTAACGTCAAATATGTTTATATTAACTGATTGAAGAATAAAAACACTATATACAGTATTTTATTTTTATTTGGTATTTAGGATAGCTCTGAATGACTCAGACTCCACAGTGAACAGGGGTAGCATGTTTTCAACAACATAACTTGCAATCAATGTGTTCAGCTCGGCCTTGGTCACTTGTTGCTGACCCGAAAAATTGAGTTTAGTGGTAGTCAGAGCGTGCAGTGAGAGAGCGTGAGCAGGGCATCCGCCCACCCAGCCAATCATCATCATCGAATTTGCGACGGTGTCATCACCCCCCCCCCCGTTCTCTCCAGGCAGCTGATGTGTAGCCAAAGCCTGACACCTCGCGCTTCATTCAACCCAATTGTAGTAACGCGCCACTTAACATTCCCAGTAACGATAACGGCGTTGCAACGATGGGAAAAGTAATTAATTAAATTACTCCATTACTGAAAAAATAACGCCGTTATACTTAAACGCCGTTACTCCCAACACTGGAGACAGCATGTAATAACTTTAAAAGACCCTCAAAATAAAACCTGAAAATAACCGTTAAAATATATAACAGCTGTTACGTCAGTTCAACTTTACTTGTGCTCATTTAAAATACAATCAATCAATACTTGTTTTTATTGTTATTACTGTAAAGTCTTAATTTAGCTGTATCCTAATTTTCCTAGTGTTTAGTTTGAGTTAATGTTATTTTAGACTGAATAAAGCTGTCAGCTTGAAAAACAGTTTAATATATACACACCAATTTCTAAATCTCTGCTAACATTACACATATAAAGTAACGGCATATAAAAAAGAGATGAAAATGCCACCGGACATTAAACTTTACAAATGATTTGAGAGCGTGAAGGAACAACAGTGTGGAACAACTAAATGCAAAATAAATTAAAGCTGCGAGCAGTGATGGACGGGCCCTCGCGCCTCTGCGCACGTCGTGGGTTACCGGCGGACGCCGCTACTTGCGACCGTGCATTTGCGCGGCACTCAGACACCGCAAATCGTCAACAATGAAAAGGGAGCTCCCTGCCGAGTTCAACGATACCTCAAACAAGACTCTACGTCATACGGTTCATTAGCTGTGAATAGGGGCGTGGCTAGATCTTAGGGGGCGGTTCAAACCATCACCAATGAAGAAGGAACTCTCTGCTGAGTTCAATGATACCTCACACAAGAGTTTACATCAGACGTGTCATCAGTTTTAAAAGGGGGCGTGGCTAAAGCTTAGGGGGCGGGTCAAAGCATCACCAATTAAAAAGGAACTCTGTGCTGAGTTCAATGATACCTCACATAAGACTCTACCATAAACGGGTCACCATTTATGAAAGGGGGCGTGGCTAAGCACAGAGGGGCGGGACAAACCATCACCAATGAAGAATGAAGTCTCTGCTGAGTTCAATGATACCTCACACAAGGGTATACCTTAAACGGTTCAAATGTTATGAAAGGGGGCGTGGCTTAAGCTTAGGGGGCGGGTCAAACCATCACCAATTAAAAAGGAAGTCTCTGCTGAGGGGGGGGTGGCCTGAGTAAGTGGGCATGGTTAAAGTATAGGGGGCGGCTCAGTATCAAATGTAGACCACACATAATAAGATTCATATAAATCGGATTATTTTATGTTTTATAAACATATTCCGTGGTGACAGCCCGAGGGCTCTGACCCAAAGTCAATTTTGGCCTGTAGGTGTCCTCAGGCCCCTGGACCCTTGTCAATCGTGAGAAATTTCGGGCAGATGATCACAACGCATTAACTCAAGTTACAACAACTTTTTTGTTCATCACTAAACACTCAAAATGGCCGCCACGCCTAACAATCGGCCTGATCGAATTTTTTTCTTTTAATAACTTTTCATCGTTAAGGTGTTGGGATGGTACAGACCAAGTTTGAAGTCCATCGGATGAAATCTCTAGGAGGAGTTCGTTAAAGTATGGCACCTTGACTTTTAGGCCTACTTCCTGTTGCCACTAGGGGGCGCTATGACTTTAAGTAAATATCGGCCTTTATTTGTCCTCAGGGTTGGACTCTTATGAATCCTGAAAAGTTTCGAGCCAGTTGGACCATAGACATAATATAGAGTGGACACTGCATTGGCTGCTGGGCACAAGAAATGCGGCCGCCATCTTGGACCGGTCATACTCCTAGTCCCGTAGCAACAGAAGAAACAAGATGCCAGAGCATTGTGCAGCGTATTCCTGCTCAAATCGGCGGACCATTGAAAACAGGGCTCGGGGGATTACTTTTCACAAGTAAGATTTAACATTACCGTACTGTTTTTTTGTATTTGTGAATATAATATTACCAGAGCGTTGAGAAGGAACAAGGATCGTTGATATTACTGTACTGAAATCATAGCCAGCTAACTAGGATATGTTTACTGCACCGGCCGGTGTTCACCCGGCTATGAACTGAGACTTGATATTCCATAACACTGACTTAGATTACAACGGACACAAGAATGCTATTGTAGAAATAAAACAAATACTACTGGTATAACATCGGCCATCGAATTTTACACAAGACAGCACAGACTGTATTATTGGTGTTGGGCAGTCGCTACTTGTAGTTAGCTAGTAGCTTAGTATTTTGGTGTTAGATTTACTATTTCCTGAATCAAGTAACTTTTCACTTATTCATTCTACTGCTTTGAATGAACAAAATCACATGGTGCTTTCTTGGGGTGTCTTGTTTCGCCATGATCAGAGTAATACAACTTTTTTCTTTTGCAGGTACTTATCGGTCATCGGATTTGTCATCAATATTGACACGTTGATGCTGATGATTCCTGAACTGCTTCAAGTTCAGCGGTATGTGTTCACCTACAGGTTCAGCCAGGATCACTTGGAGCTCCTATTTAATTCAATCAGAGCGTCAGATAGGATTGGTGTTCTTTTAATTACAATAAATTCTGAAAATATACCTAATGAATATCTTTGTTATGTCTTGTGTGCCTGTTTTCCATACAAGGCTGCTGGAATAACAATCCATCGGCACGCCAGTTCCAGGCCATCTTCCGCCGTCTGATGGTTCGGTGTGGTGTCTCACCTGGTGAGACGGGCAATGTGGCAGCCAGAGATAACACTGTGTCCCTGTCTGCTGTGGAGATGTCCTCTCCTGAAACTGCTGAAGAGCACCCATCTCCTTTCGCCAACATTTCGGCCCTTGTGTGTGACCACAGTTATCTCCCCACTCGGTTTGGTGGTCTGGTGGAAAATGCTCTGGTCTACATAGCAGGGTTTGTAGTCCGGCAGATTCTACGAAAGATTTTATTATCTTGTTTTTTTTTAATCTTTTAATGTTCATTTGTGTATATTAAGGTTGCTTTGTTCTTATTTTCTCTGTTCTGTAAAGTGTCTTTGAGCACTGTGTAAAGCGCTATATAAATATGATGTATTCTTTTATTATTATTATTATTATTATAATAAGGTGCTGAGAGCTGCAGAGAGGGTGATCCGCCAAGCTTCAACAATACAAGCTCCTAAGGTGTCGACAGTCACACACATCGTCCGGGAGGAGATTGGAACGGAAGATGTTTTTCTGCTTGGGGAACACGTTGAGGAGACACAGTTTGGCATCGACAACCACCATTCAGGCCTGTTGTCATTGGTTGTGGCCGTGTTTCTAAAAATAAGGCTACACCACATTGCCAAACTCACCTCTCTGGAACTGCAGAAAGGGAGCACGAGAAAGAAGCTCTGCAAAAAAGTCCTCTTTCAGGGGTTTTAGCGTGTGTGTGTGTGTGTGTGTGTGTGTGTGTGTGTGTGTGTGTGTGTGTGTGTGTGTGTAAGCCGGGATTTGATTGAGGTTTTGAAACTTGTATAACTTATGTTGTAAGTTAATTGTAGCATTGACCAGCATGAAATCACCATATGTCAGACTGACCTGCCGGTCGCCGGTCATGGCCGAGCACGGGAAAACGGTGCATCTCTAATCTGTACCTTTAACCTTACTCATCACACTAGTATCTTTATGTCATATCTGTCATCGGTCCGACAAGATTAACACTGAAACTGAAAGCACTAGCAATGGCTTAAAACTGCCTGGAAACAGTGGAAGACACAGAGTCTGTCACATATATATGTGAATACTGCTGTAAGTGTTGGTGGGTCTGTAAATACCTCTGTCTGTTTGTTTCATGAACTCTAGCCTCATGGTGTGTGTGTCTCCAGGTATCAAAATGTTGCTCTCCTTTGCCTCACACTGGGTTTGCGAGATTGTGTACAGTGAAGTTTGTCTGTACATTATTTCTTTGTGTTTGTGATTGTCTTTTATCTTATCTCTTTCCCTCGGGTTCTGTAAAGCACTTTGTAACTGTATTTTGAAAATTGCTACATAAATTAAGTTTGCAGACTTTTCAAGGGAGTTAGTAAATGTAAATGTGCACTTTTCATTTCACCCTGCTATTTTAAACACAGTACTGGTACGTGTGCGTGCGTGTGTTAGGGGTGTATGATATATCGACTCAATATCGTTACTGCAATATATCGAAAGTTGCAATAAGTATGCAATATTTAGTATATTTTGTGGAGCGATGCGTCCCGTCCGTTGGCTGTGTGGCTTAGTTGTGTTCCATTTAGAGCCCACTTCAAAGGCTATAATGATCATCATTTCATTGGCCAGTTACCGGGCCACTTGTTAGTACACGTCAGCGCACGGGTCCACTACGTGACAAACCCTATGGAGAGTACCACATGTGTGCATATTTCAACAGAGTGACAGTGTAAGTGAAGAAATTGATAGACAACAAAATGGAACAAATCATAAAAGTGAAATAAAAGTTTTGTCCTGTTCTCTTTATATATTTGTTATACTGTACAACCACTAGAACTTGTCCTGTTCTCTTTATTTACATATTTATTTTATAATGTACAACCAGTAGAACATGTCCTGAGGCCTGTACTACAAAGCATGATCAACATTTCCTGCATCTCTTTCAGTAATCCGGCTTCACCAAACCTAACAACCGCGGTCCTGCATAACCTGTATCACGACGCTGGTTATCAACTAGTTCAATCAACTCAGGGTTTCCCAATCCAGCGGCGCGCGCGTTCACATAGAAGAGGCGGTGTTTGCGCACCACGACCAATCGCAAACATCTACCAGAGCCGCATGTTATATATAAGAAGAGCAAATTATAATTCTACATAAATATGAAGAACACAGACTCGGTTTTACAGGGAAAACGCAATACAGTCACTGCTTCCTAAAACAGGAAGGAAAGCTGGCAAAAAAAAAAATTGCTGATCACGCTGTAGATGTGTAAATTACTCTTATCAATATCACTTCCCCATCAGTCAGGACGAAGATCTGACCATAATTACACTTGTGCTTTCCATAAACTGTTATTTATGCTATTATTTCAGTTGCAACCCTGGCAGTGGGAAGCGATCGTGAGAGCAAATAAAAATATAAATACATAATTCACACCGATATGCGCATTGGCGACACATGGCTCAAGAAGTCGATATGTAATTCCCTCCCATTAAAATATATATATTTCATAAAAATACCCATCAGGGAATGTTAACGGGGTTGTCAGTCTCTAAATGTTTTAACTTTTATGAGCGCACCCCTCTCTCTCTCTCTCTGCACCGAGCTCACCGAGCCTGATCTTCTTTAAAGGAATATTTCACCATTGGAAAGATGAATATATATTTAAATTGGGTCACTTATGTAGTAGAAATGTGAAACTTTTTTAGAAATTGGTTGCTTCTAGGCCAAGAAAAGCCAGAAAATGTGTTTTTGGCTCATGTGGATGAAAGACACCAAATCCCAGAATGCACTTGCTTCACTGCTTCAGCGTCTACTCCCAAGCCACGCCTACCCTTTACAGACAGACAGTGAGGCGATCAACTCAACAAGTGTGTTTTATTGTCATTTCAACCATATACACGAAAAAACGTTTCACCGTGGCTCAAGTGGTGTTACACATTTAAAACATATACTTTTTTGCCACAGCTGATGGCAGCTCCGGACTTCTTTCAGCGGATTGATTTATAGCTCCAGAGGGAACAGAACTGTGTCCATGGACTAATACCTGGAACAATCATTCCCATCCATCAGGTTCTTATGCAATGCAAACATTCTTCTCTCCACCAGGAATTAGGAAGAACCTTAGATACGACTTGCCTCCCTTAGCAAACGGAGATATTTATATAGTCCGCTCAGCTGATAGAACCCTTCTATCGAGCCAGAAAGCTAACGCTATGCTAGCAAGATCCAAAGTCAATAACATTGTGTACAGTTGGCAATCAGTAAAAATAATTTGACAGTATGTTGAACAACAAGACAAGCTAGCTATCAGCCATGTAATTGTCCCCAAAACAATATAACGACTTTTACGAAGAATTTGATCCGCGATGTGTAACGTTACTGCTCGCGGCTGAGCGGGCCGCGAGCCGAGCACGAGCTGAACAGTGAACGGGATGTGAGATAACGTTATTCGCTGTGAAACTGAGTCAGTCCGGAGGGCCAGTAGAACTTACTTCTTGCAGCCTGTGTGTTTTAGCGCCATCCTGTGGTGTTCAGAGGACAATTTGGAAATAATAAATCCACATTTCCTTATTGATTTAATGTAGCGCATTCATATAGAACAGTAAACATTCAGTTTCACCGAACTCCTTAATAGGTGTCCTATATCACTTTTTAATGGACACCCTGCAGCCAATCAGAATCGAGTATTCACCCAGACCATGGTATAACAAGAAATAACAGACCGCATTCTACATTACAATTCAACCAAGCCATGAAAGAAGGCTAACACATAGCTACTAGCATTAGCTCTTGGTGGGCTGTGGTATAAACATTGAGTATAAACATAGCCATAAATTTGCGTGGGCTGTAGAATGGTCGGCATTTTACAGTCACAAACTCCACCAGCAGTTAGCAGTTAGTTGGATACAAATCACCCCATTTCTGCAACAGGCAGTCCGGGGTAACACAGCCCACCTCCACTAGTAGTCTTACCCGGTGACAGAGCAGCAGGCTGGATTGTCCACAGCAATATTTCCACAACAACAAAAACACAGCACAGCAGTCTCTGAACTCACGTTGGGAGTTTCGTTGAAGTTGGATGTAGTCCAGTTTGTTTAATGAGCGGACACTTGCAGCAGGATTGGTGGACAGATGGCTGGCTAGCGTTAGCTTTCCACCGGCACACTCGTTCAATGCTCCCCGCTGATGAGGTCACTTTACCGGCCACAGGAATCGAGCACCACTGCTGGTCTCCGTGCAGGCGAAGCTGGCGTAGTGTGTGGAGTATTGCGTCTGTAATAGTGTCCTGCATATTCTCCGATGTGTTCCAATGTATCCCGGTGGTACACGTGTGTGGTAGTTTGAATGCACATAATTGTTGTTCTAAAATTTCCGTCGGGATGAACAGTTTCTGCTCCTGCTGAGAAGCTAAGCGAGGATTCAAGATGGCTGACACTCGTTTTTTCCTCGGCAATATCCGGAAAAAGCCGACAGTCCAACCCCCTATCGGCTATGCGGAAGTGGCTCCTAATACTGGCTGTAGTCTTTTGCCTCTGGGCAAAAAAGCCTCAGATGACGCAAAAATCATCATTTTGCGTCATCTGAGGCTTTTTTCCAGACCCACAATACAGAGATCTACCAGATTACCAGATTAGGTGTTCAGCATGAGTTACCACGGCGATTGAACCCGATAACAACTAATCCACCTTCGTAGTACAGAAAATCCTGGGTTGAGCCTGAAGTTAGCTCGTTAACGCCAAATCCTGCTTCGTAGTACAGGCCTCTGTTCTCTTTATTTATTTATTTGATACTGTACAACCACTAGAACTTGTCCTGTTCTCTTTATATATTTGTTATACTGTACAACCACTAGAACTTGTCCTGTTCTCTTTATTTATTTTATACTGTCCAACCACTAGAACTTGTCCTGTTCTCTTTATATCTTTTATACTGTACAACCACTAGAACTTGTCCTGTTCTCTTTATTTATTTTATACTGTCCAACCACTAGAACTTGTCCTGTTCTCTTTATATATTTTATACTGTACAACCACTAGAACTTGTCCTGTTCTCTTTATATATTGTATACTGTACAACCACTAGAACTTGTCCTGTTTTCTTTATTTATTTTATACTGTACAACCACTAGAACTTGTCCTGTTCTCTTTATATATTGTATAGTGTACAACCACTAGAACTTGTCCTGTTTTCTTTATTTATTTATTTTATACTGTCCAACCAGTACGCCTGTTCCGTAGACGTGGTGTCAGGATTTACTAAGGCGGAACCCAGAAGCAGACCAGGACAAGTTGAGTTGAATGAAGGTGATTATTTATTCAATGATTTGAATGCAGAAGCAGGGGAATCCAGGTGTTGGAGCAGGCGGCGGAGGTGAGTAGGTGGGGGAGAATGAACAGGTCCAACGTCGTTCCTGAAGCAATTGAAGACCAGGCAGAGGTGGAGCTTGGAGTCTGGGTGAGTAACTGCAGACAGCAGAAAAGTAGGTGAGTTCACAGCAATCAAGAGCAACTGAGCAGCTAAACTGACACTCAAAAAACAGAGGCTTAAACGCAGGTACAACATACTGTTAGTGGCTAAACATCCGGCAGGTAATGGATGTCAGGTCAGAGCTTATGAAGTGTAGAGGTGACGATCAGGACCAGGTGTGCTGATAGCTGATGAGTTGCAGGTGTGGGTGATTGAGTGAGCTCCTGCCTGACATCGTCGCCAGGCAACCAGACTGGATGCATTCAGGAAACCTAGGAAAACAGACTCCAGGACAGACTACAGGCAAAAAACAGACTCAGGAGGCGGGATTCGTGACACGTGGTCCTTATTCCCTATGTTGTACCTGTCCAATATGACAGTCGGTTGAAATAAACCTTGTGTTGTAAGAAAACTTGTTTAATTTGTTATGAATCTATTTTGTAATTTTACATATGTTGAAAAATATCAAAATTCATAGCGATATCGCAATATCACATTTTGTCATTTGTGTGTGTGTGTGTGTGTGTGTGTTGGGAGGGGGGCTGCTAAATGTCAAGAGCTGGGAGGAGATGCAAGAGATGCAGAAGAATGTGGTTGAACAGTGTGTGTGTGTGTGTGTGTGTGTGTGTGTGTGTGTGTGTGTGTGTGTGTGTGACAGAGAGAGACAAATATAAAAAGCTTCAAGTAGACTCTAATATAATATAATCATATATTGTTACTAATTTCGAACTTCCTCTTGGGTTTAGGGTATGGCTCTGATGAAGTTTTTTGTACATATTGACATGTTACATATGTGTACTAAGTTTCGTGAGTCTACGTTAAACGCACTGCAGGGGCTCAATTTCTTTAACTTTGTAGGGGGCACTAGCGAGCCATTTTTGTGCGCCTATTCCCGAAACCCTTAAAATACGTAAATCTTCACCAGACTTGATGCGGCCGCCAAATTTGGTGAGTTTTTGAATATGTTAAGCCCCTCAAAAAGCCAATTAATTTGATGGGAAAATAATTCCTTCAGTTTCAATAGGGCCTTCACCGCTGTCGGTGCTCGGGCCCTAATAATAATAATAATAATAATAATAATAATTCCTTCAGTTCCAATAGGGCCTTCACCGCTGTCGGCGCTCGGGCCCTAATTAAATAAAACAAGGCCACATGCTGATTATTTGTGACTTGATTTGATGGTTTTATTCTTTCTGTTGTGTCTGTGTTTAAACTTATAATTAAAATGTAAAGTTTCCATTCACAAGTTCTGTTGTTGCCGCTGACAGACTCTTAACAGATTATTATTATAAGTGTCTGACAACATTATGGAAAGGATCCCTACAGAGATAGACCTTTTAGTTAAAAACTTACTGGGGATTTTCACTGAATGCAGAATGCCTGCGGACCGGCTCTGCTGCGTGTTCGCTCCCTGCTCCGCCAACTGTCAATACCCACCAGGTCCGGATTTGTTGCGTAACGGCTGCGGCCATGACTTACAGCTGAAGTCACGAGGACACACGAGATCTTGCAAAAACAGTTGGTTTCCATCAAGAAGAGTAGAGGGGAAACAACTCTGCTGTGTTTTCAAGGTGTAGTGCAGGGAAATATGATCCGCCGTGAGCACCAATTTGGGGGTAAGATCCTTTTTGTTTAACATGAAACAGCCCTGAAATCCCCATCACCAAACCCACCAGACTCCATGTAAATAATCAGTACTTTTAGCGTGTATAGAGCCAGCATATAAATAAAGTGTGTTTAACAGTCATGAAATTGCAATTTTTTTAAATGGAGTCTGGTGGAAACATACATTTAAATGCATACATTATATTTTCTTATTTCTCTTTATACTTAGAAATTGTTTTAATTATTTAAGTGCTGTACATTATTTAATACTCAAGTAAAGTACAAGTACCCAGTGTTCGAACTATACCGTGGCCTTCGGGGGATCCCACTTTTTTGCCACGCGGGGTCGTGCGCTTGCAACTTACAATGACTTACAAATATACATAACAGCTACAAGTGTATGCACTATACAGGATTTACCCTATCATACTTTATCGACAGGAATAGATAGGGCAAACAGCCACCCACAAATATATAAACAATAAGAAGAATACCAGAATTCCTCCGTTCAATTAGACCATAGCGACGCACCCCAAGCTTCCATCCTTAACAAACAGCCATGTATACGAGCTCTTCCAGGCTCTCCACTGCTGGCTGTTCCAATTTAACGGGAGAGAGGAGCGAGAGGGGTTAGGATCATCTTCAGCCAGAGAGGACATTATTTCTTCAGCTTCTTCTTCCGTTGTCACCCCGGTGGGAGGTGTGCTAACAGGGCTTGCAGCAGGTGAATTAGTCGTGCTATTAACGTCATCGCTACACAGTTTCGTAGTAAAACCAAAATTAATTAAACTGCCTTGTTTTCTTTTTGCCATGGCTATATGATGCTTACTGCAGAATGGATTTCAAGGACTTTGCGCACCGATTAATGGCCTCCAATGTTTATATTTTTTCTACGAATCTTTGAGTTAACATGTAGCCTACTAAACATGAGTTGGATTTGCACCACAGCGCGCGCGCCTTGACGATGCTCATAACAAGAATAACATGTATAGTTTTCTTTATTGAAGTGAATTGGGTTTAAATCACCATCACGCATGAATTATATTTTTGCAGTTTTACACATTATAATTCACGATGATCACATTACACAAAACTGAAATTGCACGTCAAAATGACACATTGTCAATATTTTTAGAGACCCCCCAAAATTTCACAAATCACGTTTTCAGGGGAGCCCATGTCTTATTAAGGGGAGCTGAGCTTCCCCCTAGCTCCCCCGTAGTTCGCACCCTGCAAGTACCTCGAGTTAAGTACAGTACTTGAGTAAATGTACTCCGTTCCAGTCCACCACTAACTGATTAATAAACTGAATATGTATCTGTTGTTTCCCTACTGACCTCCAGGCGGCGGAGTTCTTTCATTTCAAACTTTTAATCTGAAAAACCCTGACTTGGAGAAAACAGGAAGTCTCTGTGCTTCACTGGGATGTGTGGCTGGCGGCGGGATAGCTGTGTTGTTTGTTATTAGTGAGTTTTAAGAAGACAGAGCTCCAGGTAAACCTGCACACACTCAGGTAAACACTTTAATAACTGTTCTTTTACACGGCAATCAAAGAGAATAGAAGACAGAACTGCGCATGCGTTAGCTTCCCATTCGGCAGTTATTAAGATTCAGGCAAAGCCGGTCTACGGAAAGCCGTTCCACTCCCTATTCAGCCCCATTGTACCGTATTTGGTTGCAGTTCCACCAGAGTTCCACTGGGGGTGATCGCGGTCCAGTGCAAAATGAATGGGACTCTATGGAGCTAGACGGCTACATTTGTCTCTTTCGCCTGATTGTCGTTGAGAAACCTCAGATTTGATTGTAGTTTTTGCAAGTTCGACATGGATTATACGTCGAAAGTTGAATGAACGAGTACTTATGTCCTTTTGATTTCTCACAGGGTGAGGCGTTGTTGCCCATAACACGCTAGCATTCTGCTAATGAATGCTGATTGGTCAGTGAAGGACTGATTATGACCGGAGATCCCGCTTGATGGCATCCGATGCGGAACCAGAATGTCAGAGCCATTCAGAATATGTCAATGATTTAGACCAGGTATATTAGAAGTTCTTTGTTCAGACCAATGATTTTGTTCAGACCCATAGACAGTCTATGTTCAAACCTCCGTAGACCGGCTTTGGACCTATATCAATGCTTTGGACATGTCAATGCTTCAGACACGTCTACGTGCATTCTCTGAGAACGTTAAGGTGGACTTTTTTGCCCAAATTCTTTTTTAGTCCGTAGCAACTTGTTTTTGCGATAGCTGGCACTTTTATCGTTTTGTATGTATTGTGAAATTTACATGGGAAATAAATTGGACTTGAGTTCTTGTTTTATTATTGTGTTCAGGAATACAGTAGACATAGTACAGTATTGCCACCTTAAAAAAAAAAAACAGTCAATGTCCCGCTCAATAGTATTATAAATATCAATACAAATTAGAAAAAGGATAAAATGCCTTGCAGATGTGCAATGATCAATTGTTCAAATAGTGGGAAAAGGTTGTCCTATTTTTCATTTCCCAAGGACGAAAGAAGTTATCGTATGTGCTCCTGTGTTAATTGCCAAAAGCCTTTCTGAATTTACGGGGGTCACACTGAAAGTTGGCTAACGTCCAACTCAGCTAAGTTGTGCGGGCTACCACAGATCGCAATGATACGTGTTGGGAAGGGGGACTCTTCCCTTACTCTATTACTGCACACAAATGGTTTTGTTAATATTTTAACTATGTGATTTATTTTCATTCATTCATATTTTCATTTATTGACATTTTCGCACCAAATAGAACAGCATATGAAAAGCATTAGATACAGGGTTGCAGGGACAAAGGAGGGAAAATTTTGGAGGAGACAGGGCTGAGGAAGAGACACAGGAAAGGACATTTACAGGTGTGTTGTATGAACACAATGCTATGTTGCTGACCAGACCCCCCTAAACATCAACAAACAATTAATGAATGCAGACACTGGTGTGCTGCAATGTACATGGGGGAACCAAAGAAATAACATACACAAACGTCCGCGCCGAAACCCAAGTTCCAGGTTCGGTAGTGGAAATGGGCCTATTAAAAAAAAAAAAGAACAAGAACCTTTTTCTGTGTGAACGTTTCAACAACAATAGAATAACTTAAAATGAAAATATGAATATTTAACTACAACTAACCTAAAGAATGAAGGTGTGTGTGTGTGTGTGTGTGTGTGGATAGTGGGAGGGGGTGTGTCAACATAATATGAACAATTTCTATACTACAATATTACAATTACATCAACATTACAATACTACAATATGAACCTTTTCTATAATATACTATACCACTACAATTACATCATCATTACACTCTACTACCAACTACAGCTACAGAATGACGGTGATGTGTTTGTAGGGGGGGTTGGAGGAGGAGGATGAAGGATGTCACAGCATCAAGGTAAAACTGTAGAGATAAAAAAGGAAGAGGTGTTAGGGGAATTACAACATAATTATGTGCTCTCTAGGAGCTTGATGACTGGTGTACATACAGTATATGCAGAATACAACCATAACACAAAGGTGGTTCAAAAACAAAGGAGCAAACAGCCAGTGAAGAACAAATGTGAAAACAGCTAGTGAAGCTAGCAAAGAAGAGCTAGTGATGAATAAATGTGTGAGAATAGGATAATATGAATTTTTGAGAGAAGGAAAATACCAATCTAATTCAGGTTTCAATTTAAGGAGAAGGAGATGGCTCTTAGGGCGTTTTCACACATGAAAATCCGAACCAAGGTCCGGACCAAGGTTCATGTTTTTGTTACATTGTATACATTTGATCCGGTAAGTTTTGGTTTCACACTGCAGTTTTGCAAGCGCACTAAAGATCTCTACGTGACAAAACTACGTCCTGCCGTCATCACGTACGTGAGCTGCGTCTCCAGATACTTAGAACTGATTGGTTTGTTGACGGGCTTCCCTGTCCTCTCGTATCCTCTCTCTGGGTCCGAGTTTCGGCTATTCAACTGACCGCTGCTCTCCCCTACTGCCGCGGCTCTTTTTGTTTTGTTGTGATGTAGAGAAGCAAGACACGGGAACTTTCTTTCTGGAGCATTTATTCAGAGACAAACGGAAACATACACTGTAGCCTTCATTTACTACCACTTAACAAATAAACTGCTGATGTATTATCTGCTCTGATAGCTGACAGCTGTCTGCTCTGAGCGCATTTACAGTCTATCTCTCTCACTAAGCACCGAGCTATTCCTTAAAGGAGCTTCCCCGGTCTTGTAACACGAGGAGAGCCTGCCAGAGATTCCTGTATTTGGTCCGAAAGTCCGAACCATCCCAAAAATGCTTTCACAATATAAACGAACCGGATCATGGTTCAGTTTGGTCCGGACCGAGACCACCTCTTTTTGTCGGACCAAAATTTGGTCTTTTGATCCGGACCGTGGTCCGGGGGAGGTTTCACACCTGTAATTTTGGTTCGGATCAAACTAAAAAGTCCGAAAGTCCGGACCAAACGAGGTATGTGTGAAAACGCCCTTAAACATGAGACGGAAGGACCTCAGACTAACCATGTCACACCAGGAGTTCATGCAGGGAGGATATGTGGTGTGTGAACTGCATTTCGAGGAATGCTTCCTTGTAAAAGTGAGTTGTGTAGTGAAATGACAATCAAATTAAATATAATACAATAAAATATACAATTACTGTTACAAATAAATACAATTACTAATACATTTTCTTTGTGTCGTTTTTTTTTTTAAACAGCATAACGGAAAAAATTCACTTACCAGCGATGCAATCCCTACATTGGTTGATTGCATCAACCCGCCACCTCTTGCCTCTCCTCCTGTAAAAAGGCGGAAAAGAAGTGAAGGTAAGAATGACAATTGAGGACAAGAACAGTACAAGACCAACATTAAATAACACACACAAGACATGCCATTAAAATAACAGGAACATTAAATTAAATAAGTTGATTGACTTAATCCTCCAAAGCTGAGAGAAGGCACTCTGAGGAGCGGGAAGAAGAGAGGGACATTTTAGAGAAAAAAACAGAGGAGCCACCTGAAGGGATAGAGGATATGACAGAAGAGGGACCAGTAGCAGAAGGAGAAAGAGGAGAAGGAGAAAGAGAAGGAGCAGTGATAGAGGAAAGAACTCAAGAGCGACAAGAAAGGAGAGAAAATGACACAAATGGAGGGACAAAAGAACAGGCTCAGGTGACCATTCCCCTAAGCAGCCTGCAACAAAAGGACAAGGTGATGTTCTGAGCTTATTCAATTTCAAGATTGTGACTAGCATTCTCACAGAATCAAATAAAAGATGCATTTTTGTTATTACAGAGAATTGCAGAACTAGAGGCAAAGGTTGCACGGCTGAAAAGAAAGAAGCCAGCTACTAAGCCTAAACAACCAAAGTAATGTACTTCCAAGTCTGTGCACCACATGTAGGGCTTGCATGACATGGGACGTAACATGAACACAAAGAAAGGTTTAGTTTAACCCATAGACAAATTTGAGCTGTGACCTCACACCCCATAACACTGCATTTGGAATTATAAACCTTTGTTTTTTTACAAAAATCTTTGAATCTTAACACCTACATCCTGTTCTTCTGTAGTCCTCATGAAATTCTGGAAGAGATGCTGCAGAGCTGTCCTGAAGGCTGCCGGAACTTCATCAAGGCACAACTGTCAGAGGCTGGGAAAAGAAAAGAGGAAGGAGGTTTAACCAACATCTGAAAGACATGGGGCTGCAGATACTACACAGCAGCCCAAAGGCTTACAGATACTTGCAAAGCATGTTTGCTCTACCCTCCAAATCCACAATACGCCGATATATTACAGGACGTGTGGGATACTTCTCTGTAAATACCAATTTAATATAGACTGCTTTACATTACCCAGTTTCACAATTTCAAAATGTACATAAAACTGTTCATTTAACTTGCTTATTCCAACAGCCAGGCTTCCTGCAAGGAATCATTTCACAAATGGGAGTGATCGCCTCCACCATGACCCCTGCGGAAAGAATGTGCACACTTGTTTTAGATGAGATGGCCATCAAGAGGCAATTTGACTATGACAAGCGAAATGATGCCATTTATGGCGTATCTCCGTCAGGCCATGCTGCAAAACAGGCAATGGTCATCATGGTTAGGGGCATTTTGGGGAAGTTGAAACAGGCAAGCCAACAACAAAATAATTTGTTGTTTTTAAGACATTTACTTATTTATTTATTTATTTATTTTTGGCAGTGTATATTAAAAACACTTACCAAAAACTTCATCCTTCAACAGGCCATTGGTTATTTCTTCTCCCCCAGTTCCATGCCAGCCGTGGAAATTGCTGGCATCATTAAGGAAGCCATTCGGAACCTAGAACATATAGGGCTGACAGTATGTACTACACAGACTTTTAAACAGCAACATTAACAATTACACTCAAACCATGTACTGATACAATGTATTAACCCATTTCCAAGGTGCAGGCAGTAATATGTGACCAGGCAACGACTAACGTCACCCTGGACCCTCTGGGTGGCGAGGATTCCCACTGCATTCTGGTGGGGGTTCAGAGGGTTCCTGTGGTGTTTGATGTCCCTCACCTACTGAAGTCCATCAGGAACAACTTCTTTAAGTATGGCCTAAAGGTAAGCACAGTAAACACGGCAAATACATTTGTAATGATTTGTCTATAAAATGGTTTCATTAAGATGAATGGCATGATTAAGATACAACATTACTTTGTAGACTGTTGGTGATTGCATCCAGGAGGAGGGCCTCTTCTATGTTGCTGGCTGGGTAGTCCGGATCCTTCAGCAGGAGGAAACAGTGAGGGCATGTCCTCACTGTGAAGTCCTGCTGTTGGGTCCAACACATAAGGACCACAGCTACACCTCAAGCGAAGAGCAGCCTTTCCTGGCGGCCAAAAAGTATACACTGGCCGCCAACCTGATGAGGCCGTCAGAGGAGTTCTTTGTGTGCATCCAGTCGTTGGAGGAAGGATTCACAAGGAACTTTGACACCTTCTGGCCGCAGCCGTTTTGCAGTCAGTGGAAATACACACACTGACTTTAATGGAAACCTAATGACTCCGCCGCCGTTTTCACATTGCGTTCCGTTCTAAAAAACTGCTCGAGCGCAGAAATAGAACTGACGACTATTTTTCTCACCGCGACACGCTAGTTGGAGCGCCGTTTACCAGGCAAATAGAATAGGAAAAGATGTTTATATGTCGTTTAGACACAAATACATATTAATAAATGACATGTTGTTTGAAAGTCTCTAGGTTTTGATATAGATGCAGATATAAATGTAATTTCAAAAAAGAAATCGATTTTGTAATATTGCACCTGTCAATACAGAACAAAATATTCTGTAGCCTATTTTGCAACCAATACTGCCGATGTTGTTGCTAGCAGCAGCAGCAGCACTGCGTCAGACACATTTTTGGTGTGTAAAGACATAGAAAAATCCACGCAGCCAGTGTGTAACCGGCCTAAGTATTTCAACAGTTCAATGACAGCAAGAAAAAGAAGAACAGTTTCTGGCTAAGTTTCCCCAAAATAAACTGGAAGGCCACAACAATGCATTATTAATATTGATTGACATTATTTTTACATATTGGATCATTTTATGTAAATTAGGGCCGTCAATCGCTTAAAATATTTGATCACGATTAACCACATGACTGTCCATAGTTAACTTGTTATTAATCACACCTATTTAATCTGTTCTAAATGTACTTTAAGGGATATGTTTTTGAACTTTGTAATGCTCAGGTGGTATTTGAGACTTAACGTTCTCCGGTGGTGACTCAGTTCACATTGACAGTTCCTGAAAATACCTTTAGTCTTGTGGACCATCTGGAAGGGTTTTGAAACTCAACTTGTCCTCCGTAAACACAATTCATTATTACACCACAACGTTCGTCTGCATTACCCGAGCTGGCTTTAAACTCACTGGCAAGCAGTGTTGGGTTACAGTACAGATCCACTTTTGCGACACGACTGTCGGGTGGTGTCGCGACGTCATATAGCCATGGTTGATGCTCCACGCCCCTAACCAGCAGCTGATTGGACGAACGCGTGACGTGGGTGTGGCTACTCGAGAATTTCAACAGAGTGTCATGGCGGCTCGTTGAGAATACAATCTCGTATTTTACAAAAATAGTTCACCGAAATGTGTTTCTGAAAACATAGGCCATGTAGTTGCTGAATCTGTCTTCATTTCAGATCAACTAAGGTCAGTTTGAAAGATTTTCGTCTACTTCTACTGGATAGTCGCGTCGCGTTCAACGCGATTCATTTGCATAAAGCTGGGCATCGGCGAGCTTTTTGACGCGCAGCATTTTTTTCAAATGTAGCGCCGCCTTCCCGGAATGCTTTGCAGGAGCGTTGAAGTCGCTTGACGTCACCCATAGGAATAGAGTTTAACCAATCATCTGCAACGCAGGACGGGTCTTTGCCGAAAAGCGAGAGTGCGGTGTGGTCTCCGTGGTAACGCGGCAAATAAAAGAAAAAAATGGATGCAAAGTTTGTCAAACTTGGAGCATGTAGATACAGCTTTAGTTTAGAAAGGAGTTAAAACAAATGGCGCTGGGCATGAATAGAGGACAAGAGGAAAAGGGTGGTGACAGGAAGCTGTTTAGCACTTGGTGCCTCAAACTGAGGGAGCCTGGTGCCTCTGCAGCGCATGTTGAAGGAAGACACTGGATGGAGAAGCGGTAAGACAGGGCTTGCTAGTCATTTGATGCTAGTCACAAAGCTTTGGTCCGTGCACTCTATAATACGAGTAAGTTACCGGCAACGACCGCTGCCGCTGCAACTGTTCCTTTACTGACCGACCGTGATACAAACAGTAGCTACGTATGTGCACGTTCAGTGTAGCTATCTGAAGCCCAAACTGCCTTGACAAAGCTGTCTGTTTGGAATCAGCATGGCAGGTATTTAAACACATTGACATATATAAAAGTTTAAACATAACGGCCTTGTCCCAGAGTTTAGACGTCTAGCTATATGAAAAGATAAACAATGCGACGTTTTTAATAATTGTAAATAAAGCAGCTAATATCAACATGGACAAAATCATGAATGTACTAATTCTCTTTTTTGATGATGACCTGGCCAAAGTAGTAAAGTTTAGTTTTCACAATGATTCATTGTAGGATTATGATATTATTGCAATATGTAAATCCACATTGACTCGTAATTTAACATATGGTTGGAAGGAGTAAAAATTGTTCCAAAACTTTTTAGTTTTTAAAAATTATGACTTTTATTATTGTGTAATGTCAGAAGGACTTTAACTGTTTTGCCAGTCAAATTAACTTTAATGAGTGCATATTGAAATATTACACTGCTGGTTGGCAAAAAATGCATCTCAAAATGCATCAGATTGATGCTTTAAAATGTGGAATATTTAAAATTTACTTCTGGGGGAGCATGCCCCCGGACCCCCCTAGAGGGGTAATATCCTTCTCACCTTTTCACCCCTGACCCGTTTTCATGCCTGAGTTATTTAAACATAAAAGCCTTTTCCCAGAGTTTATGAAAAGCTAAACAATGCAAAGTTGTGATTGTGATGTGTAATGTAAGGACTTATTCCCCCCCCTCCTAAAAAGTTTCAGGCTCAGGATTTTTTTTCACTTTAAGCCCTGCAGTAACACGTTACAGTAACGTACTTTTTTTCAGGTAAAATGTAGGCCCCGTTTACACGAAGGGAAGACGCAGATATTTTCCTGCGGTTTGGCCTCTCATTTACACGAAAACCCTGTTTTTATCACAGAAAACGATTATTTCTAAAAACTCCGGCCAAACTGGAGATTTTGGAAAACTTTGTTTGCATGTAAACTGAGACAAACGGAGGTTTAGGCAGCCGAGAGAGAGAAAGAGGACGTGATTGGTTGCTGTTGTTGCTATTGTCGGGATTCTGATTGGCTAACGTGGGCTTGAGCTTCTCGTTACACTGCCACCTACAGGTCTGGCGTGCTCTTGACGGCATTGACGGCATATATACACGGGTACATATAAACAAACACTTTTCTGAAAACTGAGAGGTTGAATGTCCGTTTATGAAAATAGCCAGCCACGTATAAACGTAGCAGTAGTGTAACGCGCTACTACTGAAAATGTTGGTAACGAAACGTAGTTCCTTTTTCAGTTCGGTGCAAAATTACTTTTCCCAGGGACAGCGACACTGCCTTCTAAGCTGCACGCACTCAAGCTCCACACGGGATGTGACAGAGGCTGGTAGCAGAGCAATGCTGCAGCCAGCGCTAGCTTTTGCGAGCGTTTTAAGCTTTGTGGCTTTTTGCTGGACAGCGCTCTGAGCGGACAGCTACGTGACACATGCCACAACATCGCTGACGACTGGCGGTTAAATCGGCCGTCCTACAAACAGAGAATGCCAGGCAGACACAAAGCTGACAACCTCACAGATGGTTGCGGTGGAGATGGGCTCATATACATATATATATATATATATATATATATATATATATATATATATATATATCGGACCAATGTGCCGATGTGCATTTAACCCGCGCTGGACTCGTTCATAATGAATCAGCCGTTACTCTGTGAGGAGAGAATCCAGTCTGCAGTGTAGTTCAGACACTTCACTGATAAACCACAGATTGGCTTTATGGCAAAAGATAGTTTTTGTGTGATTAACTTCAGTCTCTGCCAGAGACGCCTGCTTTTAAAAGTAATGAGTAACTTTAAAACGATTAATGAGTAATTAGCAAACACTACTTTTTAAAAGTAACTTCCCTAGATTGGCTGTCTATTAGGGGTGGCACGGTTCACAAAACCCACGGTTCGGTTTGTATCACGGTTTTAGGGTCACGGTTTTCGGTTCTGTACGGTTCTTGTTATTTTTTCTTTTAATTTTTAACACTCCAGAAATATACTTCAGCATATGATATACAGCTAAACTTAGCATATTGAATGCATGTTGCACAATGCTTGCACACAGTGGCAGTTCCATCTATTGTTTTATTTCCGCTGTCATCATAGGTAACATGAAATCCAAAATGTTCCCACACACTAGACTTATACGACGCTAGCGCATCCTCCAGCTCAGGGCAGCCTTCCTTTTCTCTTCCACCTGACATTTCTACATGTCACGTGACCTGCAGCACTCCACACTCCACCTGAGGAGTGGTCCGCTGGGCTTGCCGCCTCTCAAAACCTGACGAAAAACTTTTAAACTGACATTTGTCGATTAAAAAAAAAACAGATTCAGCAACTGTATGGCCTATTTCTCGCTTAAAATGTTTTCAGAAACACGTTTCGGTGAACTATTTTAGTAAAATACGAGATTGTATTCAGAACGAGACGCCATTAGAGTCTATTTTGAAATTCGGAAGCAGCCAGACCCACGTGACACATTTGTCCAATCAGCTGCCATGTGTTGCGTTTGTCACTGTCACTTTTCCTCTTTTGCCTGCCCGATCACATTTCATTTCTTCTTTGTTAAACAGAACCTGGCAAAGTGATTTTTTTCCCCCACACTTCCGACAGTCTTTGCCATATGCCGGGGACTCTTTTGGGGCATGCTTACTCCCACATCTCCCACAGTCTTTGCCCATTTGGGTTTCTGTGACTGGCTTTTATCTGGCCTCTTTTTGTGGTTTTGCAATGCATCCACCGCGGCTGATTAATGCTCATTGTCAAAAGACTGTATCCTGTACTACCAGCAGCCTGGCAAATGTTAATTGCCATTTCTAAGGTAAGGTCTGTTTCTTTTAATAACAGTAATCTGTTATATCTCTAATCTGTCTCTACTGTCTCTAATCTGTTATAAATCTCCTATGACAATCTGATCACAGTGTGCCAAAGTTGCAGGATTGACTCTTTAGACGCAGGTCTGTCGCATACAGTTCTATTGACTCTGTCTCTTTTTGCATTCTACTCCTGAAGACATACCGTTCATATGTTTAATTTTTTCTTGGTGTACAATAGTCTTTAAACTTGCTCAACACCACAGGGAAGTTGTCTAACTTATCAGGCGGATGAATATTTTTCATGACACTCATTTTCCGGGTTTACTCCTGTTACCATGTATTGACTAGAATGCGAACACCGACTGAAATTTGGAAAAAACGTTTTATTGCCCTTCTTTACATGCACGGAATGCAACATGTAAAAACAGTGCCCTCTGTATGTTGGCTGTATAGCCAGTATCAGTACAGAGAAGGAAACTCAGCCTCTGTAAAAATAAAACAAAAGTAGCAGATAATAGCAGACCGACTGAATGCTAGTCTAAAAATATACAGTGCCTTGCGAAAGTATTCGGCCCCCTTGAACGTTTCGACCTTTTGCCACATTTCAGGCCTCAAACATAAAGATATAAAACTGTAATTTTTTGTGAAGAATCAACAACAAGTGGGTCCCAATTATGAAGTGGAACGAAATTCATTGGCTATTTCAAACTTTTTTAACAAATAAAAAACTGAAAAAAGTGGGCGTGCAAATTATTCAGCCCCTTTACTTTCAGTGCAGCAAACTCTCTCAGAAGTTCAGTGAGGATCTCTGAATGATCCAATGTTGACCTAAATGACTAATGATGATAAATAGAATCCAGCTGTGTGTAATCAAGTCTCCGTATAAATGCACCTGCTCTGTGATAGTCTCAGAGGTCCGTGTAAAGCGCAGAGAGCATCATGAAGAACAAGGAACACACCAGGCAGGTCCGAGATACTGTTGTGGAGAAGTTTAAAGCCGATTTGGATACAAAAGATTTCCCAAGCTTTAAACATCCCAAGGAGCACTGTGCAAGCGATAATATTGAAATGGAAGGAGTATCAGACCACTACAAATCTACGAAGACCCGGCCGTCCCTCTAAACTTTCAGCTCATACAATGAGAAGACTGATCAGAGATGCAGCCAAGAGGCCCATGATCACTCTGGATGAACTGCAGAGATCTACAGCTGAGGTGGGAGACTCTGTCCATAGGACAACAATCCGTGGTATACTGCACAAATCTGGCCTTTATAGAAGAGTGGCAAGAAGAAAGCCATTTCTTAAAGATATCCATAAAAGTGTCGTTTAAAGTTTGCCAAAAGCCACCTGGGAGACACACCAAACATGTGGAAGAAGGTGCTGTGGTCAGATGAAACCAAAATCGAACTTTTTGGCAACAATGCAAAACGTTATGTTTGGCGTAAAAGGCAACACAGCTCATCACCCTGAACACACCATCCCCACTGTCAAACATGGTGGTGGCAGCATCATGGTTTGGGCCTGCTTTTCTTCAGCAGGGACAGGGAAGATGGTTAAAATTGATGGGAAGATGGATGGAGCCAAATACAGGACCATTCTGGAAGAAACCGACCTGTGGAGTCTGCAAAAGACCTGAGACTGGGACGGAGATTTGTCTTCCAACAAGACAATGATCCAAAACATAAAGCAAAATCTACAATGGAATGGTTCACAAATAAACATATCCAGGTGTTAGAATGGCCAAGTCAAAGTCCAGACCTGAATCCAATCGAGAATCTGTGGAAAGAACTGAAAACTGCTGTTCACCAAACGCTCTCCATTCAACCTCACTGAGCTCGAGCTGTTTTGCAAGGAGGAATGGGCAAAAATGTCAGTCTCTCGATGTGCAAAACTGATAGAGACATACCCCACGCGACTTACAGCTGTAATCGCAGCAAAAGGTGGCTGCTACAAAGTATTAACTTAAAGGGGGCTGAATAATTTTGCACCCAATATTTCAGTTTTTATTTGTTTAAAAGGTTTGAAATATCCAATAAATTCCGTTCCACTTCATGATTGTGTCCCACTTGTTGTTGATTCTTCACAAAAAATTACAGTTTTATATCTTTATGTTTGAGGCCTGAAATGTGGCAAAAGGTCAAAAAGTTCAAGGGGGCCGAATACTTTCGCAAGGCACTGTACATTCATGAACTACTGCTGTTAACTGAAATTATGAAGGAGTCAATTGTCATTTGCACAAACAAACAGCTGTACACTTTGCCTTAAAAGCTAGCAGTGGGAGTTAATATTTTACTTAGGAAATGTATATTTTAGCCCATACGAGTGAGGTATGTAGGCTACGCATCATATTCTAGCATTGTAGATAAGTGGTTGTAATTGATCTTCATGGTAAATGTCTGAGTAACATTATCTTCTGCTCACTTTTAAAGTGTTCATATTATGCTCATTTTCAGGTTCATAATTGTATTTAGAGGTTGTACCAGAATAGGTTTATGTGGTTTTCCTTACTGTCTGTGAGCTGTATGTCCCCTGAAAAAAATAACGCGGTCTCTGTAGACAGTCCAGGCTCTACAAATGCCAACAAAAATAAACTGTGCCAACCTGCACCTCGGAACATACACAAATTGTGTTCCAGCGTTCCAGCCAATAACCGACGAGAAGGATTTGGGGGTGGGGGCTGGGAGGTTAGTGTGCAGAAGCACGGAAGGGAGGGGGAGGGGACAGGATGAGGAAGAGGGAGGGGCGAGTTAGTCTCGTTTAGTTTGAAACTGAAACAACTCTGTGAACACTGACTGTACAAGATACAACACAATTCATACTAACATAATGTTGCATATGTTAGCATGTACAGACATATGCATTCTTTTGTGTTCTTGTATTGTTAAATGTGTCTAAACTCTGTTTTATAGTGATTTCTACGTTCATTTAAGTCCATATTTTATTTCATGTATGAGATGTATTTATTGTATGTATTTTAATAGTTACAAATTTGTATATTAATACTCTGTAATTTCGGTTTAAATTTTAAAAGCCTAACCAGGCACAGGGTTTGCAAATTGGTCATGGCTATAAACCTGTATGCATGGCATCCACTTTGTATTCTTTATAAAGCAATGTTCTATGTTTTTGTCCCTGTCAAAAAACATTAAATAAATAAAATACTTTGAACGTCAACAAGAAGTTACGTAACCCAACATCGCTTAGAGCGCCTTAATTTTCAAAAAACACCATCATTTTGTTGTACTGCACATTGCCGGAGCTCCTCTTTTCACCCTGTGTGTTGAGCTCTCTGTTTTAGCTACAGAGTGAGGCATTTCACTTCTGTTCCATCTTTGTTGGGAGTTGCACATGGTCAGTACCTAGGTAAGCACGAGTATGTCAGTCAGAAGCAGAGTATGAGGACGAGCCATGCTAGCAGATAGGCGAGCATCATAACAAAAAGTTACAAAGTGACCACGTTTGTCTCTGAAGTAAAAGCTGGACTACAATAGAGCTGTTTGGAGCAGTTTGTGAACAGTGTTTTCTGTTGGAGATGGTAAGTCCCTTTTGAGTGGATTTTGGGCTTTTTCACTTTGTAAACCTATAAAAGAGTGTATAAAAAAGATATATAACACAATAAAGGAAGGGGCAACAGCCAAAAAGCATAATATGAGCACTTTAAGGCAAAGAGTAGGCTACAACTTTTAATGTGTGCAAATGATTAGTAGCCTAACTCCTTGAATGGTATGATTATGACAGTTTCAGAACAGTGGTCAGTAAATGTATATTTTTAGACTGCTTACGCATTCAGGCAGTCCGCGGTCGTCTGCCAAGCTTTCTCTCGCTGTTTCATTCATTGTTTCATTACAACTTTGCTGAAAATTTACAATATTTGGGAACTTCTAAAGTATAGTACATTTGCTTCCATAATAACTTGTCTACAACCCGCACATAATTTCCAAAATTTTTTCATCAATTATTGTATGAAGAGTTAAAATTGTTAGTGAGACAAAGTTCAGGGTTTAAAGAAGGTTGTTCACTAACTCTTTTTGTTTGTCTGTTGCTATAGAAACGGAGAGGAGGAGAGGGACCCAAACGTCACCACTGTCAGCACTGTGACACATCCTTCAAATCATCTGGATATTTAAAGATTCATCAGAGAGTTCATACTGGAGATAATCTACACAGCTGTGATCAATGTGGGGCAGCTTTCACACTACAGTGTGACCTAAAAATACATCAATGCATTCACACTGGAGAGAAGCCGTACAGCTGTGATCAATGTGGGACAGCTTTCAAACAACAGAGTCACCTAAAAAGACATCAACACATTCACACTGGAGAAAAGCCGTACAGATTTGATCAATGCAGCGCAGCTTTCGCAGTACAGAGTACCCTAAAAACCCATCAACGCATTCACACTGGAGAGAAGCCGTACAGATGTGATCAATGCGGGGCAGCTTTCGCAGTACAGAGTGCCCTAAAAACCCATCAACGTATTCACACTGGAGAAAAGCCTTACAGCTGTGATCAATGTGGGGCAGCTTTCGCACGACAAAGTAACCTAAAAAACCATCTACGCATTCACACTGGAGAGAAGCCATACAGCTGTGATCAATGTGGGGCAGCTTTCACACAACAGGAATACCTTAAAGTACATCAACGCATTCACACTGGAGAGAAGCCGTACTGGTGTGAACAATGTGGGAAAACCTTTTCTCAGAGTACTCACCTTGTAAGCCACCAACGTGTTCACACTGGAGAGAAGCCGTACTGGTGTGAACAATGTGGGAAAACTTTTTCTCAGAGTGGTCACCTTAAAAGACACCAGAACATTCACACTGCCTCATGAACACGTTTCCAGAGCCAAGCTGTTTTCTCTAGCATGTATGTTATTGTGGCTACGACTACATATTACGCTCCTTTCCTTTGAAGGTTTACTCCTGTTAGAAGTTGGTCAAATGCTGTTTCTCCTGATGCTGTGTGTTTCAATGATTACTTACTGGGACTTTTTTTAAAATCGATTATTACTTTTCTGCTGCTCAGTAGCATTTTTCAGGGGCTTAAGATGCTCAAACTTGCATATTTTCCTCATATTGTGCAGCCCTAGCTGTTACAATGTTATATTATTTTTGTTAAATTAATAAGTAAAGGAATCTAGAGATTTCAATTTCTTAAAGATTTCGGTGTGGATGTTAGATGCTGAAAGACTGATGCTACAATGCATTGCTGGCTTGATTGTCAAAAAAGATGGATGGATGGATGGATAAACTCAAATTGTCACATGTCAGACCTGGGGAAAATTGCAAAGTTCTGCAGTGGTCTCCCCTAACATCCCCTAATACACGCCATGGTTCGGATAAAGGTTCTTTGACATTCACGAAATTTGATTGGAACATTCTTCTCATCTTTAGGAACATGTATAAAAACAACTGAATGTTTTTTTCGCCTGGCAGGAAGTGAATCATTTTCGATTTTGTGAGCAAATGTTTATTCTGCGAACTCAAAACTTTGCAGCCATGTTCAAACAAGTAACTTTAACAGTGTTTCCCATAGGTGGTGGAGGGTGGAGCAGGATGTGAAGGCACAGTCAAATAAAATAACTAGTCAAAAGAAGGTGAAAACAATGACTACATAACATCAGATAATTTATAAATACATATCTATTTACATAAATTAGACAACAACAATTAAAACAACAAATTAGACAAAAACATGATACAGATACAAATGAAATGTTGCGAAACTACCCAACATAAGACACAATTTTAGGGTAGTTATTTGGGCAGCACGATATGAGGAATATATGCGATATACCCCAACGTTGTTGAATATTGCGATTAGGGTTGGGCATCGAGAACCGATTCCTAATCGGAATCGTTTCAAAAATTACGATTCCATCGGAATCGTTTCTGAATTGGAAGCGTTTGGAGGATTTGGTTTCAAATCCGATCATCACTTCCCAATTTAACATCTGCAAGTTTTGGTTTCCGTAGTGGCCAGGTGCTTGTTGTGTTGCAGCCATGGAGCACAGTAAGCGGCGCTCTAGTGTGGCTTTATTTTACGTTGAAAAAGCTGTAAAACTGCAAACCACCATTGAATCAAAATAAAACGTTCCTCTTATTTGTGAAAATAGGCATGTGACCCATTTCAACTCCACCCCTCAAAGAATCGGAATCAAGAATCAATAAGAACCGGAATCGAAAGGAAGAATCGGAATTGGAATCAGAATCGTTAAAATCCAAACGATGCCCAACCCTAATTGCGATAATGATATAACTGCGATAAATAAACATATTAAAATGTACTCAGTTCTGCCTTTCTGCTGCTTATTATTCTGCTAAAATACAACAAATTGCTTGTTGAATTTAAAACAAATGAAAGTGTAGCCATGGTGTGCTTTGTCAATTACATTTTTTTTTACCAAATGTTAACAGTTCAGCCGATAAAATACCCATAATGCTCCATACAAAAATGACATGAATATAGTAATCTCAACACTGTTTCCTTCTATCTCCTGTTAAATCACATAAGACTAGGGCTATCTAAAGTAAATTCTTGTTCATTTTGTTTGTTAGATCATTGTTCATTTTAACATTTTAACATTTTAAGTGTTTTATCTGTGTTTTGGGGTTCCTAAACATAGCTTACTGTTCTGTACTATACTTGCACTCAAAGTGTTCAAATTATCCTTTTTGGCTTTCTTCCCTTTCCTTAATTGTGTTATATATGTTTTTGTGCATGTAATAGGTTAAAAAAGTGAAAACGCCCAAAGTCCACCCCAAAGAGTTTCCATCGCCAGCAGAAAATATTGGGCCTCATTCACCAATATCTTTCTAGGTTTTTTCTTAAATTTGTTCTCAAGAAAGTTCCTAAGAAAAGTCTACGTCTGATTCATGATGTGTTCTCAAATAGCAGATATGTTTGCAGGTGTGTTTGTAGAATCCATCCATCTTCTTCCGCTTATCCGGTGTCGGGTCGCGGGGGGAGCAGCTCCAGCAGGGGACCCCAAACTTCCCTTTCCCGAGCCACATTAACCAGCTCTGACTGGGGCATCCCAAGGCGTTCCCAGGCCAGGTTGGAGATATAATCCCTCCACCCCTGGGTCTTCCCCGAGGCCTCCTCCCAGCTGGACGTGCCTGGAACACCTCCCTAGGTAGGTGCCCAGGAGGCATCCTTACCAGATGCCCAAACCACCTCAACTGGCTCCTTTCGACGCGAAGGAGCAGCGGCTCTAGTCCGAGCTCCTCACGGGTGACTGAGCTTCTCACCCTATCTCTAAGGGAGAAGCCAGCCACCCTCCTGAGGAAACCCATTTTGGCCGCTTGTACCCTGGATCTCGTTCTTTCGGTCATGACCCAGCCTTCATGACCATAGGTGAGGGTAGGAACGAAAACTGACCGGTAGATTGAGAGCTTTGCCTTCTGGCTCAGCTCTCTTTTCGTCACAACGGTGCGATAGATTGAATGTAATACCACACCCGCTGCGCCGATTCTCCGACCAATCTCCCGCTCCATTGTCCCCTCACTCCCGAACAAAACCCCAAGGTACTTGAACTCCTTCTCTTGGGGTAAGGACTCATTCCCTACCTGGAGAAACTTTTTCGGTCATTCCCCACTTTGGACAAGGGGGAATTTTCAAGCCCCACCTGCCCCTATCGCCCCAACACAATGCAAATGAAATACGCAGCAAGCTTAAAATGTTCCAATTTATTTTATGTTCCAAAGATGGCCGCCAGATCAGTCAGCCAGGAAACACAGAGAGAGTCTCTAAACCCCGAAAAAGTAACTGGACTTACCGATCCAAAAGGGGATTCCACCGGGCACTGTTACCGACATTATAATGGAATTGCAATCCATTGAAACGCTCATGGAGGATCTCTTATGTCGTCAAGAACAGCTTAATTTCCTACTCTCCAGGTTGAAGCCTGCAGGGATCTCTCATTCACCTGTTGGCGAGACAGCCCAGTATACCACCCCATGGTTTCTCACATCGAGAGGGCAGGTTAGGGGAAAGAACAAACTTTCTCTTCCCCTCTTCGATCCACTGGGGAAGGAGGATGGGGTTTTGCGACTAGAGAATCGATTTGCCCCTCTAGCCAACCCTGAATCTAGCCAGGAAACATTACGACACCTGACTCCAGAATCATATATCCAACAACGTAGGAAATCGAGGAAACGCTCCTCCCGTCACTTCTCTAGCCCCTCGCGGCCTGGATCTCCGTCATCGCTGCCGTCTGGGTCCAGCACCCCGAGAAACAAGCGATCCCGGCGGTCACCTCCGCCTGCTGCTGCCTCCAGGGAACTCCGGGTCTCTCCTGCCCCCTCTTCGACCGGGTCCGAGTGTGAGCCCGGGCTTCCAAGGGCTGGAGTCTCCCCTTCACCTACACTCTCTACAAAGTCTACATCTAGCGAACGTGCAGTGCCTGGGTCGAGGCCACAGCGCGTTGGATCGCCTGGGCCCAGCAGCTGTAATCTCCAGAATAGCCGAAGTTCAACCACTGCCTCCGTCCACAGTGATCCTCAGGGCATCCTTTTGCCCCCAGGAAGCCAAGACGCGGATAGCTATGTCAACAGCATCGCGGCAAGCCAGCCGCTTCTCTCGCGTTACTCACTGAATTTTAATGGCTGTAATGGTTCAGCCCCACAAATTCTATGTATCGGTGACTCTATTGTCAGATCTGTCACCCTTCCAGGTGCTTTCACTTGCAGTCTTCCCGGTGGGAAAGTGGAAAACTTTATCAAACTAATTCCACTGCTCATTCAGCGATATCCATCAGTGCACACAGTGATAGTCCATGCAGGCACGTGTGACGTCATGTCCCGACAATCAATTAAACTGCAGGAGGATTTTGAACGTCTGACCTCTACCATCGAATACCTAGGCAGATCATGCATTCTGTTTGGCCCCATTCCAACTTTAAAACATGGCAATGAACGTTTCAGCCGAATTTTCAGTCTAAATCAGTGGCTTTTAAATTTCTCTACTGCAACTGGCCAGGGTTATGTTAATAACTTTGATTCATTCTGGAAAAAATTTGGTTTGTATAAATCAGATGGTCTTCACCCTAACATGAGGGGGACCGGTCAGCTGACAACAAACATTATACAGTTTGTTGCGTATGAGGTACCACCCAAGTATGATTGACTATACTCCCCAGGAGCCAGCCACACCTACATCTGCAGTCCCCCCTTCCCGTCAGCTCAATCATTTTCTATCCCAGTAATAACTGCATGCAGAAGGACCAAGGCATGCTCAGGACGAAGGAGTCGGTCATCTCTTTTATCTGTTTCTAAGCAAAAGCATAATGCCCCGCTCCACTCTTTCCATACTGGCGATTCCCCTAAGCCCCCAACTTCCCTTAAGATTGCACTACTAAATATAAGGTCGCTTTCAAGTAAGACCTTTTACATTAATGACTTGGTCTCCCAGCATGAACTGAACTTTCTCATTTTAACTGAATGCTGGTTAAGCGCTGCTGCGGTTGCAACTCTAGTAGAAGCCTCCCCTCCAGATTACAATTTTTTGTTTTCTGCTAGGCAAGGGAAAAAATGAGGCGGGATTGCGACTATTCATTCCAATTTTTTTAATTGCACTAAATTAAATTTAGGACTTTTCACAACTTTCGAATATTTAGCCGTGGTCATCAGATCGCACCAACAACGACCTACTCTTATTTTATCTGTTTATCGACCACCCAAGCATAATAATGAGTTTCTATCTGAGTTTGCAGGTCTCTTATCTATAGCAGTGACTAAATACGATAGTATACTTTTAGTAGGTGATTTTAATTTTCATGTCAATGACCTCTCTGACAATAGAGCTTCAGCGTTTGTTGATTTGGCTGACAGTCTTGATTTCGCACTGCTTGCTACTGATACCACACACATCCATGGGAACACGTTAGATTTAATTTTTACAAGAGGTATTGACGCACAGCTCTTGTCAGTAGAAATGGTTCCCGTGTCGGATCCTTTTTGTATTTTTTTCAATGTTTCTCTTCACACCCCAAATAAGAGCTTCAATCCTGATACCTACACTTACCGCCGCATTGACAGTAAGACAAAGGCTGTTATGGCTGATCAACTACAAGACCTACTTCAGTCTTGCCAGAATGGCCCAAGTTTAGACGTTTTAACAGAAAACTTGAATAGCGTTCTTACTAGGACGCTTGACACGGTTGCACCTCTGCTAACACGGAGGCGTACCCGCGCTAAATCAGCCCCTTGGTTTAGTGACACCACTCGTGCGCTCAAAAGAACATGTAGATCATTGGAACATAAGTGGCGAGTAACAAAACGAGACGAGGACCGCCTGACATGGGTAATGAGTTTTAAAAATTATAAACGGGCTCTTTCAACCGCAAGAACAGCCTATTATTCAGATCTGATAAATTCCAATAAGAATAATCCTCGGTTTCTTTTTAACACTGTTAGTAAGCTTACACAGGTTGTTGACACCTCCCCTAGTTCAGCTTTCACTGCAAATGATTTTATGACATTTTTTATTTCAAAGGTTAACCAGATCAGAGAAAAAATTGTCTGGCCATTAGTCGCCTCTATTCAAGAGGAAGGGGATGTAGAGTCCCCCCACTTTAGCATTTTCTCACAGTTCAATATCATTACTTTTGATGTATTAATGAATTTAGTCTCAGCTTCAAAGCCCACCACATGCCAACTGGACCCAATACCATCTAGTCTCGTTAAGGAACTATTTCCCATTCTCTGTAACCATGTTCTTTCTATTATTAATATGTCACTCACACAAGGTATGGTACCAGCAGTTTTCAAATTAGCAGTGATTAAACCACTACTTAAAAAGCCCAATTTAGACCCTCAGGTTTTACAAAACTATAGACCTGTATCCAATCTACCATTCATGTCCAAAATTCTGGAGAGGGCTGTTGTGGAACAACTTACTGTCCACCTATCTAACAACAGCCTATTTGAGAAATTTCAATCTGGATTCCGGTCTGGTCATTCCACGGAAACTGCCTTGACGAGAGTCACAAATGATCTTCTTCTTTCATGTGATAGTGGCCATGCATCGTTTCTAGTACTCCTCGATCTAAGCGCAGCTTTCGATACAATAGACCACACTTTACTTCTCGCCCGGCTTGAGAAACATGTTGGAATTAAAGGGACAGTACTTTCTTGGTTTAATTCTTACTTATCCAATAGATTTCAGCGTGTCATTTTGAAAGAATCTACTTCTGAACGGTGCAAGGTAGGCTGTGGTATACCACAAGGATCAGTACTGGGCCCTATGCTGTTTTCCATCTATATGCTTCCTCTTGGTTCGATCATCGGCGGCTTTGATGTTCAGTTTCATTGTTATGCAGATGACACGCAGTTATATGTCCCTCTATTACAAAATAACCATTCGCAGATTCTGAAATTACAGGCATGCATGGCAGAAATTCAAAATTGGATGGGCAAGAATTTTTTGCTGCTTAATGCAGACAAAACAGAGCTGCTCATAGTGAGGCCAACCAAATATAGCATCCCAGTGGAGAAACAAACTTTAAATTTTAATGACTGTGTGATCACAGAGAGCGACACTGTTAAGAACTTAGGTGTCACCTTTGACAAAACTTTAACTTTCCGCACACATATAAAGGCTATCACTAGGACTGCCTTTTACCATTTAGGCAACATTTCTCGAATTAGACCAATGTTGTCAATGCACGATGCTGAAATACTAATTCATGCATTTGTCTCATCAAGACTTGATTACTGCAATGCATTGTTTTCAGCCCTCCCTGCCTGTACGACCAAAAGTCTCCAGCTCGTACAAAATGCAGCAGCCCGAGTTTTGACTAAGACAAAAAAATGTAGCCACATTTCACCAGTTTTGGCTGCTCTACATTGGTTACCTGTGCAAGCCAGGGCTGATTTTAAGGTTCTTCTTTTGACTTATAAAGCCTTAAAGGGACTTGCGCCTGCCTACTTAAGTGAGCTACTTACACCGTATATCCCAACACGCCCCCTTCGTTCTATGGATGCTGGTCTTCTTATTGTTCCAAATATAAAAAAAAGATCAGCTGGCCAACGGGCCTTTGCCTTTCGTGCACCCTCCCTCTGGAATGGTCTCCCATCCAACATTAGGGAGGCAGGCTCAGTGGATATTTTTAAATCAAGACTTAAAACATTTCTTTTTTCAAAGTATTATGGACCTGTTTAAAATCCATAATTTTTGAACCATTGTTTTATTGTTTATTTTTTATGCATTATCATTCGTTTTATTTCATGTTAATAATTTTAACTTGTGGTATTCCATTTACATCCTTTTGTGTTGTTGATTTTATATTTTATATTTAATTCCGCCTTTATATTGGCAAAATTGTAAATTTTCAATTTTGTTGTGAAGTGTTCTGAGACCATGGTCCATGGTGATAATTCACTATAAATAAAAATAAATTGAATTGAAAAATTGAAGTAACAACTATCTACATCAAATAACAGCAAGTTCAAAAATAAAGAAAATAAAAGTGCAGCTGTGTCAAAATTTGTATCAAGTTCAAAAATAGAAAATAAATAAAAGTGCCACTTTGCAATCTGTTAAAAAAAGAAAAGAAGAGAAATCCATTTGGCAAGACAGGTCTATTCTCCCTGCATTAGTGGCTGCAATGAGCCTGTTTTGCATTGCACAATTTTGGGGGTGATCGGTCTAATAAGCGGCAAAATACAGCTATAAGGATGGTTTGCTCTCACACGCGCTGCATTTATAGTCACACAAACACACACACACACACACACACATGTGCAGTCACTCTCTAGTCTAGTGGAGGCAGGTATGGCTGCAGCCTGGAGCGTCATAAGCCGTCCCGTCTCATGCCGAGGCGTATCCAACGGTAAATTCAGAGGGTCAAAAATACGAAATCGAATTATTTTCCAGATTGATTCACGGGTAAATCGATGGGCGTCAGTTTGGTTTGAAATGTGCTGGGGACAGAGACGCATTTGGAAGTACATTTCCAGAAGTGCTGGGTACAATGACGCATATTTTTTTTTTTTCTCTCTTTCCACGTTTGAAAGATGCTATCCTGTAGCTTACTAATGAATAAAAACGTGGTTTAATGTAGTACGTAAACAATGATCAATGATAACCAAATTTCTTTCTCATATTGCTCCTCATAACCACTGAAAACTGTCAAAAAATCGAACCCAAAGTCCTATTATTATGGACGTTATCGGACATCTGACTCGTTTCTGCTTCACATTTTCAGCAGGGCAGCGGAGCGGCTGTGGGTTGACTCCCAACGGTTCTCATGGGCTTTATAAGTCCTAACATGGTTTAATATACCTAAACAACCATCAATCATCACCACATTTCTGGTTCGATTTTTTGACAGTTTTCAGTGGTTATGAGGAGCAATATGAGAAAGCTTGTGTGGTAATCATTGATCAGTGATCAATGATTACCACACAAGCTTACAAGCTTTTTCCTCGTCATAGGCGCCAATGAAGAAGAAAATGTTAGTGTAAGATAACTTATAATCGTAGGATTTCGGTTTAGTTCTTTTGACAGGCTTAAGTGTTCATTACAAGATATGGCCATGATAAATTTGGTGATCATTGATCGTTGTTGAGGTACATTAAACCAAGTTAAGCTTTTTCACGTTAAGCAGAATGTTCCGACAGGCAGCGTTTTGAACAGATGCGTGCAGCCAGCGCAGTAGCAGAGCGGCTGTGGGGATAGAGATTGCTGTGGATTTTTTGGCATCTTTTTTTTGGCAGAATTATATGTATTAGTAATAAAGTAGTAAAGTATTTTATTCCAGACGCCAGCTTTTATTTTGAAAAGTAGAAGCTCGGGGACGGCACCAGGCGGGACGGCATGAGACGGGTCGGCATGACATGGGACGCTCCAGGCTGCAGCCATACAGTCTTGGTCTAGTGGAGGTCTTGGTCTAGTGCGCGGTCTTGCTCTAGATTCCGGGAGATTGGATGTCATTTGCGGGCGTCAAGGAGCCGCTATCAATATGCGGGAGACTCCCGGAACTTCCGGAACAGTTGGGATTTCTGGATAAAGATATAAAGGCATAAAAATGAAAATTTCCTCCCGTCTGGCGCGCCCCACCTGTCAGGTCTCTATTCTCCACCAGTGGGGCGCGCCCCACACTTTGAGAACCGCTGCTGTATTGTGTCAGCAGTTTACTTCATTTAATATTGTATGTGGCGTTCTCTTATGCAGGGTGCAAATGTTCCACCAGAACAAGTTCCTTCCTGAGACTATATAGCAGAGCCACTGTCTCTGTGTGGCGATTGTGATTGGTATAAATAAATGCAAACAACCCAGAGAGTGTTTTCTCCTGTTGTAAGCTGTATGTTTTATATTTTGTTAAAAGACAATAAAAATGGTTAAAAAGTTATACTTCTGGGCATTTGATTGGACATTTTGTCTGTAAATGTTCTTTTATTGAATGTTCTCATAGTTTTGGCAGCTCTTAATAGAAATGTGTGTCTACTAATTCTTGACTGTATATTTTGACTGCAGTAAGCAACTAGCTGTTGAAGGCTTATTTCATGATTTGCAGACGTTTTGTGTTAAAATGATTGATAAGCCCATTTTCAAAATGCAACAAATCCACATTAGAACAGCAGTGTAGGTGGATGAAATATCATGTGAATATTACTTAAATTTTCTTCAAAATAAAGAAAAACTGATTAAATCATCCCTGAAACCAATCATTTTACATGGGTTTAGTTGTTTCTAAGAAAGAGAATTGCCAGTAATGTTTACTTGAGCATTTGAAATAAAAAATTTTTTTTTATTGGCAAGTAAACTTTACTTGAGACTTTCCTGAGTAAAAATGACAAAGAGTTTCTGACATAACAATGAACCGCTTTTAGATACAAAGACAAAGTCTGTCTTTAGGGAAATGACAACAACAATCTGACAACATGTAAGGAAATAAACTTCATCAACAACTTTCATAAACAAACTTTTTATAAACTAACAAGAGACTAACTGAGCTGCTAACTGCAGGAGCAGAAACCATGCAGCTGCTACACCCCCCTACACAGAGGAAATGCTGGTTTATAACCAACCTCTATAATAATAATAATAAGTGGGAAAAATAAGCTTCTCCTTCATCCCGTTTCTTGTTTATAACACTTTGACATTAATTTTTGCTTTTGTATGTTTACGTTTACGTTTATTTCACACGTCATCAATGTATCATTTAACACACTTCTTGCAAGAGGACAGACAGAGGAGAGAGGAGACAGACATACAGAGAGAGGAGAGACAGAGAGAGAGAGACAGAGGACAGACAGAGAGAGGAGAGAGAGAGAGAGACAGACAGAGAGAGGAGAGAGAAGACTGAGCGTGCTCAGAGCTGCTTCACCTGCATCTCCTCTCAAACAGGTAAGAACCACCAAACCTCTTCATCACACAGACAACATCTAATACTGCTAAATACTGACTCATTTACAGCAGTTTACAGTGTAGTTAAGTTAGTTTTTTATTGATATTTTAAAGTCATATGAATCAGAATCAGATTACTTTACTGATGCCCTCAGGGAAGTTATTTAGTTACAGTTACTCACAGTCAGACTCCAGGTGAAAGTAAATATGTGTCTAAAGAATAAAGTAACATAGCTACAATAAGACATCGAAAAATTTGTATAAAGTATATATACATATACATATATACTCATACCACATTGATCGCCATGCCCAAAGGTTTTTTCCAAGATGTTTGGCTAATGAAAACATCCATTGCGATGTAGATGAGAACCTGGGGCCAAATCCACAAGACAGAGTTGATGAAGATGTTGAATACAGTAATCACTCCTTTGTTTTGCTTTTTAAAGTACAAGCAAGTTGAGGAACACTGCATTTGATGTTTTACAGTACTACTGTCTTTTTTTTCTATTTTGTAGCTATTTATTTTGCTTTGATTCAAATCACCTATGTTGTGAAATGTATCTTTTACTCCGAATCTTTTACATTTTCTGACTAAAAGGTATGCTTTTATTTTGACACCTGTGTGTGTCTGTGTGTGTGTGTTTTTGTGTGTGTGTGTGTGTGTGTGTGCGCATGTGTGTGTGCGCGTGTTTGTGTGGGCGTGTGTGTATACGTGTGTGTGTGTGTGTGTGGGGGGTTATGCGTGTGTGTGCGCGTGTGTGTGTCGCGCAGCGGGCGTGTGTGTGTGTGTGTGTGTTTGTGTGTGTATGTGTGTGTGTGTGCGCATGTGTGTGTGTGTGTGTGTGGGTGTGTGTGCGTGCATGTGTGTGTGTGCGTGCGTGCATGCGTGAGTGCGTGCGTGCGTTTGTGTGGTTGCTGTGTGTGTGTGTGTGTGTGTGCCCATGCATTTGTGTGCGTGTGTGTCTGCGTGCGTTTGTGTGAGTATGTGTGTGTGTGTGTGTGTGTGTGTGTGAGTGTGTGTGTGTGTGCATGTGTTTGTGTGTGTATGTGTGTGTGAGCGTGTGTGTGTGCGTGTGTGTGTGTGTGCGTTTGTGTGCGCATGTGTGTGTGTGTTTGTGTGGGCGTGTGTGTGTGTATGCGTTTGTGTGCGCATGTGTGTGTGCGTTTGTGTACGCATGTGTGTGTGGACGTTTGTTATACGCGTATGTTGTGTGCATGTGGTGTGTGTGTGCATGTGTTTGTGTGTGAGTGTGTGTGCGTGTGTTTGTGTGCGTATAAATGTGTGTGTGTGTGTTTGTGTGCGCATATGTGTGTGTGTGTGTGTGTGAGTGTGCGTGTGTGTGTGTGTGTGTGTGTTTGTGTTCAACTCAAGTAATACATCAAATGTAGGTAATCAAACAAAGGTTATAAACATATCTAAATAAATATTAATCAATCAGTCAGTTTTTCTAATAATCTTTACTGTTTAAAAAAGTTACAACACTAAAACAGGGTTCCTAAAGGTAACAAAATAGATCCTCATGAAGGAAATCAAAACAAAAAAGTGAAACTACAATAACGGGGCTTTTACTTTGACAGCGGTCCCCCCGGAAGTGGTGTTTGTTGTTGTTTGCCCGTGCTGACCAAGGGGGTAAGCTTCGCTTCAGAATTCAAACCTCCTATGGCGCCATTTTTATGCTACAAAGAGATCACCTCCCGTTAGCATCCCATTGACTCTCATTCATTTTGACGTTACTTTGACAGCGAATAACTTTACATCTGAAGCGTTTAAAGACTCTATTTGTCCGTTGTTTATTTCGAAAGAAACACGACAATGTATAAAAGGCTCCATTACCTTTTACCTCACGTTATGGCTCCGTAGCAGATGTTTTGATAAAATTTGCCCCCCTTTTTTTACACCTTAAACGTTGAAATTTCGGTACCTGAGAGCGCGTAAACGCAAGCTTATCTGTCCTCTCTGAAAATTGACAGAGAGCAGAGCTCTGACACAAACGCACACACTCGCACACACACAGAGCTGCAGACGATGCAAACTACGTCGGCTCTGCAGTTTTGTTGAAGTCGCAGTGAGTCACGGAAATGCCAACGTTGACAGCCACGAGCCTTTGACGTTCGGGTTGGCTAACTGCCGTTCACGTTCAATATTACAGAGTTAACTGTCTGATAACAGGCTATGCTACACATTTAATAAAAGCTGAAAAGCATAAAAAGCAGTGCCGGAAATGGGTCGGAACTCACCAGTAATGAGTACCGGAACTTCTGTTGTCCCCATGAGTACCGCCACCTCCTGCGGTAAGTAGGTACGCACCCCTAAACACCTGCGTAACTGCGTCTCTCATAGCAGCTTAAGTGTGCATTCACATGGGTGCCTGGATAGCTCAGTTGGTGGAGCGGGTGCCCATATATATATATTTAAGTCCAAGTAAAACTTCTCAAGTGTCAATCAAAAATATTCATGTATCAACATCTAGATAGAAGACATTATATTGTGTGGTAGGAAAAGGTACACTCTTATTTTAAATATTTGATTAGATATTGTTTTGTCTTGTAATGTCTGTCATATAATCAATTATAAACAAAAAATCTGACAAATGTAACCACCCAATATTTTATAGGGCCCACACATTCACCTCTTTCTAAGTAACGTACACTACTAGTCAAACGTTTTAGAACACCCCAATTTTCTAGTTTTTTATTGAAATTTTAGCAGTTCAAGTCCAATGAATAACTTGAAATGGTACAAGTGGTGAACTGCCTGAGGTTAAAAAAAAAATAAGGTTACCCAAAACTGAAAAATAATGTACTGTCGTGGAAGTTTTCCTCGAAGCAGCAGAGTTAGTGATATTCATAACGACTGTTTGAGAATTAAACCAAAGTTTGGTCTTTGAGTATTTATTTACATTTGCAAATGGAGAAAACACAGTTTCAAAGGTACACGCAGCACAACTGAAAATGTCTTTCCTAACTAGAAACCTAAAAATCAAAACATCTTATAGTGAAGAAACTCCATTAAGCCACCCCTCTTCAAATATCTTTAGCATGCTGCCACTTTTCTAAAAAATACCATAGACAGTCAGATGATTTTACAACCTTCCATTCTGCTCCAGTGTCTCCTATATTAGACTAAACACCTGCTTATCTCAGGAGACAGAAAGAGATACGGTTTGTGGCCTTCTCGACTTCGTCTGCTAAAAAGTCAACAATGTGAGAAGGTTCAAACTAGTGAAACTAAATAATTCTACTGGGCTATAGTTCACGGTTGCCAACTATTTCACTTGGAGCCTTTTGAATCTACACATGAAGAAGCTAAATCTTGTGACGTTATAAAACAATCATTAAACCAATGGTTAATATCATTAAACAAATGGTTAAAATAAAATTTGCCACCACATTACATTTCAGAATTTTACAAAAATGCCTTTTTTAGGGAACGAAAGTTGAAAATGAAAGTTGGTGATTCCAATTTCCAGAGGTGTTCCAACTTGTCTGGATTACTTACAACCCCCTCTGTTTGTATAAAAGTATTGTTGGAACACACTGTGGTATCATACCCTCGTGAGCATTATTTGAACAGCATTGTACTGCAGAAAGTAGTGTGTTGCCATAAAAATGGTGGGAAAAAGGCAATTAACAATGGAAGAGAGACAGACCATCATAACACTTAAGACTGTTGGTCTTTCCTACAGAGAAATTGCGAAGAAAGTCAAGGTGTCAGTGAGTACAGTATTCTTCACCATCAAAAAGCACTTAGAAAGTGGGGGAATCTCTGACAGGAAGAGGTCTGGCAGACCCAAAGCCACAACAGAATCAGAAGACAAGTTTCTGAGAGTCAACAGTTTACTAGTAGCGGCTCACAGGACAACAGCTTCAAGCACAGCTTAATAGTGGTCGTAATAAGCAAGTCTCAGTTTCAACTGTAAAGAGAAGACTTCGAGCTGCAGGTTTGATAGGTTGAGTTACAGCAAGAAAGCCATTGCTAAGACGTCAGAATAAGAAAAAGAGGCTGGCCTGGGCCAAGAAACATCGTCAATGGACTACTGAAGACTGGAAGAAGGTGCTATGGACTGATGAATCAAAATTTTAAATCTTTGGTTCATCACGCAGGATTTTTGTACCCTGTCGAGTACGCGAAAGGATGGTTCCTCAGTGTGTGACATCAACTGTCAAACATGGAGGAGGAAGCGTGATGGTCTGTTTTGCTGGATCCAGGGTCGGTGATTTGTATAGAGTGAAAGGCACCCTGAACCAGAACGGCTACCACAGCATTTTGCAGCACCATGCAGTACCCTCTGGTATGCGCCTAGTTGGTCAGGGGTTCATCAGCATATCGCAAGCTAATGACCCAAAACATAAGTCCAAGCTATGCCAGAACTACCTTAGCAAAAAAGAACAATATGGTAAGCTTAAAGGAATATTTCACCGCTGGAAAGCTGAATATATCTTTAAATTGGGTCACTTATGTAGTAGAAATGTGAAAAAAAATTTAAATTGGTGCCTTCTAGGCCGAGAAAAGCCAGAAAATGTGTCTTGGTCTTATATGGATGAAAAACACCAAATCCCAGAATGCACCTGCTTCGTTGCTTTGAGTCCACTCCCAAGCCACGCCTACCGCTTGACAGACAGACCGAGGCATTCAACTCAACTCAAGCGTGTTTTATTGTCATTTCAACCATATACACGAAACAACGTTTCATTGTGATTCAAGTGGTGTTACACATTTAAAATATATAAAAACGACATTATATAAAAACGACATACGAAACAGGCTACATTTAGTACACACACTTTATAGGCTCCGTAAAGTTCAGCTAACACATACTAGCATTAGCGCTTGGTGGGCTGTAAACACCGAGCATAAACACAGCCGTGAATTAGCGTGCAATGTAGAATGGTCGGCATTTAACAGTCACAAACTGCACCAGCAGTTAGCAGTTAAATGGATACAAATCACCACATTTCTGCACCACTCGGTGTTAACACAGCCCACCTCTTTTACCCGGCGACAGAGCATCTCTAGCTCAGAGGGCTAGTAGGCCTGGTAGCTGGACAGTCGGGTACACTATTCAGGCAGGTTTCCACAACAACAAAAACACAGCAGTCTCTGAACTCACGTTGGGAGTTTCATTGAAGTTGGATGTAGTCCAGTTTGTGGTCTAAATGAGCGGACACTTGCAAGCAGGATCCGTAAAGTTCAGCTAAGGCATACTAGCATTGGTGTAGCTAAACACAGAGTATAAACACAGCCGTGAATTAGCGTGGAATGTTGAATGGTCGGCATTTTACAGTCACAAGCTCCACCAGCAGTTAGCAGTAGCTAGTTGGATTTTATTTCTACACCAGTCCGTTTAACACAGCCCACCTCCACGGGCCGGCGAGAGCAGCCTGGTAGCTGGATAGTCCTGGTGCTGGTACACTGTTGTTCAGGCATGTTTCCACAAAAACAAAAACACAGCAGTCTCTGAACTCACGTTGGGATTTTCGTTGAAGGAGGATGTAGTCCAGCTTGTTGTTTAATGAGCAGACACTTGCAAGCAGGATGGATGGGACAGGTGGACAGCTAGCGTTAGCTTTCCACCTAGCCGATGAGGATGTCCCCTAGCCGGCTAGCGGCATTGAGCGACACCGCTGGTCTCCGTGCAGGCGAAGCTCACGTAGTGTGCCGAGTATTCCGTCTGTAATAACGTTTCCTACATATTCTCTGATCTGTACCGATGTATCCCGGTGGTACACACATCCGGTAGTTTGAATGCACATAATTGTTGTAAATGTTTTCTGCTGAAAACCGAGAGCCTGTTTAGCGAAGCTTCAAGATGGCTGACAGTCGTTTTCATTCGGAATACCTCGGCCAGACTCGGCAGTCCAACCCCCTGTGGGCGTGTTGAAAAAATGCGGAAGTAGATCCTACTACTGGCTGTAGTCCTTGCCTCTGGCCCAAAAATCTTCCGATGACGCAAAAATCGTCATTTTACGTCATCGGAAGATTTTTTCCATGCCCCAAATGCAGAGATCTCTCGTCTCAGGGGGACATGAGGGAGGGAAGCACGGTCATTCAGAAATACTATCGGGTTTCTACTGATACAAAGCTGAATGCTAAATCGGTGAAGTATCCCTTTAAAAACATGGAGTGGCCAGCACAGTCACCAGACTTAAACCCCATTGAGCTGGTTTGGGATGAACTGGACAGTGAAAATAGAGCAACCTACAAGTGCCACACATTTATGGGAACTTCTGCAACAGAGTTGGGAAGAACTTTCTGAAGAATATTTGATTTCATTTTGATTTCCATTGTAGAAAGAATGCCACGAGTGTGTTCAGCTGTTATATCTATATATACTTTGATGAGTCAAAAATGTTGAATACATTTTGGTTTATAAATTGATTCCATGATTTCTTTTTTAACTAATTGTTCATTTGTTATATTCTTTCATTTCAGAGTACAATAAGACATTGAGCTGCATGAATTTCAATAAAAAACTGGAAAAATTGGGGTGTTGTAAAACTTTTGACCGGTAGTTTATATATATATATATATATATATTAATCCAAAATTAACGTGTTATTTATGACAGCCCTATGCACGTGATGCTAGTTAACACTATATTCGACAGCAGCTAACGTTAGCCTACCTCTAGCTAGTAGCTGGATTAAATACGGTTACAATGCTGACAGCTAACACTAAACCTTTGTAGAGGATTCCACCGGGATGTAACAATCTCCAGCTGCCGTTGTCGGGAAAAAGAAAGACGATGCATTCAAAGAAACTGGTAGTCTACAGCGTCGTGGTGCATTCACAGTTTTTGTTATGCCATTTTCCCATCTGGTGGTTGTTTTTGTCGTTCAACAGCTATTTACTAGTGAAATAAATTAAGCTATTCATAAGAATAGCTTAACTTATTTCACTATAAAGTTATTACATTATTATTAAATCATTTAATTTTGACCATATGGCCTAGCATAAACAAGCCATTCTTTAAAGATCCCGTGACATGCTGCTTTTTGAATGCTTTTATATCGGCCTTAGTGGTCCCCTAATACTGTATCTGTCTCTTTCCCGAAATTCAGCCTTGGTGCAGAATTACAGCCACTAAAGCCAGTCCCACAATGAGCTTTCCTTAGTATGTGCCATTTCTGTGTCTGTAGCTGAGGAGTCTGAGGAGAGAGGGGGGGCAAGGTGGAGGGTGGGGGTGTGGCCTTGACCAACTGCCACTTTGCTCATTTGAAAGCCATGATGTCTCTCTTTCATGGATGGGCCAAATTCTCTGGGCGGGCAAAGCAGAGAAAGGGGAGGTAATCTTGCTCCTTATGACCTCATAAGGAGAAGATTCCAGATCGGCCCATCTGAGCTCAGGGCTCGGTTTACACCTATCGCCATTTCTAGCCACTGGGGGACCATAGGCAGGCTGGGGGGACGCATATTAATGTTAAAAACCTCATAAAGTGAAATTTTCATGCCATGGGACCTTTAATGTCGCCGACTGTTGTTTAGTACCCTTCTTTTTTTTTCTTTTTTTTCCTTTCTTAAAAAGGATCAGTTCAGGCACCGTTAAGGCACCGGGCAAAAATGATGTATGCGATTAATTTAGATTAATTAATCACAGAGTACGTAATTAATTGGATTACTTTTTTAATCGATTGACAGACCTAATATATATATATATAGAAAAATAATGGTTCTTTAACGGTTCTTCAAAGGACGCAATGGTTCTTCAAAGAGACATCACCAGTTGAAGAACCTCTATATTTCGGTAATGGTTCTTCAAACATTTTATATGGTTCTTTCAAGTACTAAAGGTTCTTGGTAGCCAAAAAGCATGAAGTGGGGCAGTAACAAACGTTTATTTTCATTATTGATTAAGCTGCAGATTTTGGATTATTTGGTCTGCATAAAACATCAGAAAGCAGTAAACAATGCCCAGCACAGTTTCCCAAATCACAAGTGTTTGGCGTGGTTGGGCATGGTTTACTGCAGTGGTAATAGCCTAATCTGAGTTTAGTGAGTAATAGGACTAGAAATACTTGGTAAATTACCTGCATTCAAAATGTTACTTAAGTAAAAGTACAAAGATTATTGATAGATTAATGTAATTGTCACTTAAATTTTACAGCTGAACAAGGTTGTAGTTGTATTTACTTGTAAGTAAAGATACCAAATTAATGTAGTGGAGTATTAAAAAAGAATTAGTAAATGTTTTGAGGTATAGGTTAAGTTAGTTTATGTTTTTCCCCTCTTCACATCATATCGCTTAGTTTAGAAACAGTGAAAAAAAAATCATAATAATAGCCTGTTGATTTAGGTTTGTTTTATTCAAGTAATGTTATTAAATATAAATCCAACATGATATGCGTTGCAAATATATACCGGCTAAGGACTATAGCGGGCGGAGACTGAAACACATTGAGGAGTGTGCTCTATCTGGCACCCCGCCCGCTGGATCTTCACACAGGGAAAAACGAGCGTGCCTCTTCAACTGGTGTAACCCAGACCCAGGCTGTGTCTCAAACCGCCTACTTGCACACTTCAAACACTTAGTTTTAAGTATATAGTGTAGATAACACAAAAAGTCAGTGCACTGAAAGTACCCGGATGCAAAATTACGATTCCTACTGTGGCCACGCCAAGACCCGCCCTACGAAGCAGCTAGTTTGGTTGGGGTTAGGCATTTGACTTCGAGTGGTTAATGTTAGGGTTAGGGGATTGGTCAGGGGCTAGGACCTGTACATGTAAGCATGGACGCCTGGCCAATAGTAGTGTGTGAATGCTATTGAAGGGCAGGTTTTGGCGTGGCCACAGTAGGAAAAAAAATATCGCTACCTGGATGACCTCCTAAAAACGGTCAAAAAGTTCAGTGTGGAACGATGGACACTACGCGCACTAAACGGGCGCCATCTTGACTACAAAGCCGAAAGGGGAGGAACCAGGGACGTCGACCGGCAGCTGATTGGACAAACTTGTCACATGGGTCTCGCTTCTCCCTGATTTCACAAGAGAACATCCTTCAGAATACGATCTCGTATTTTACGAAAATAGTTCACCGAAACGTGTTTCTGAAAACATTTTAAGCAAGAAATAGGCCACACAGTTGCTGAATCTGTCTTCATTTCAGATCAACAAAGGTCAGTTTAATAGATTTTCATCAGAGTTTGAGAGGCGCCGAGCCGAGCCGACCGTTCGTCATTTCCGGTAAGTGTTTTAACATAAATGTTCCTTTTGGGACAATACTAACCATCGAAAGTGGGCACTACGGCAGTATTTGGTCAGTGCACATTAGCAGTGTACTGACGGAAGTATGCAGAATGAGACAAAGCTCCAGTCACCCAACATCGTCATTCTGACTCGGTGAGTTGGCATCAGCGAATTTTGCTTGGACAAGCTATTTTATTTTCTGAATGACATGTTGGTTCCTGGGGCAGGGAGGCGAGGTAAGCAGAGGGACTGTGCTTTGTCAGCATTACAGTTTGCATTTTTTATTTAAAAGGAACTACATAAAGTACTTAATACATAACTTTGGCGTACTCTCTAATTTATACACAACTCCCTGGAAGTTATCTAAGTCGTTTTTTTAACAATGAATATAACGGAACAAATTTATAGAGTAGATTCCACACGTTTTTACAGAGGGAATTTTGGACAGCCAAGAAAAAAAATCTATTGTGTGCCATTTTAATAAACATAAATCAGGCTTTTGAATAATGTATGAACTAATCCCTAATGTAAAAACCTTCAGAATATAGAGAGGAAGGAAACTGGAAAGTTTGGTGTAATGTTATGTAAGTGCATACATTACAATGAATAGGGTAATACATTTTAACTAACAGATATCAACATGACACTTCTTCCTTTTTACTGACATTAAGACAATTGTTTTCTGTATTATAATTATTCAGAGTTTTTTTTCATTTTAAATGCAAACAAGGCTTTATCTAACGCTAACTTTTGGGCAAATAAACCAAGTAGCATAAAATAAACATCTAAATGTGTATCTGTTTTTTGTAATAGTCTGAAAGAAGACATACTATGGAAGAAAATTAGCCCAAAAACTCAAATTTGAAAAATAATGGTTTTGCCTATAGCGTCTCCCCTTAAGTTATTCATTACCAAAAATGAATATTAATTTAACAGAGTAATCAGTGTGGAGGGAAGGTTTGGACCCAAATGCAGTTCAAACAAGATTTATTTCAACCAGGAAAACACTTCAGGCAGCACACAACACGACATAGACCACACGAACAGAAAGCAAGAATCCGACAAGAGACAAAGACAGAACAGGGACTAAATACACCAGGTAACAAGGACTAACGAGGGAAAGGTGACAAAACAGGTGAAACACATCAGGGCGGGGCAGAGCAATCAGACAGGCGGGAAAACACAAGACAGGAAGCAAAACAAGTCAAGACTAGGGAGGAAAACGAGACTTCAAAATAAAACAGGAAACAGACTCTAACAAACATGACAGAATAAAATGTAATCAGATTTCTGTCCTCTCTTAACAGATAATGGCACAGCAGTGGACAGTTGGTGAAGTTTCCACAGCAGTGGACAGTTGGTGAAGTTTACAGCAGCAGTGGACAGTTGGTGAAGTTTACACAGCAGTGGATAGTTGGTGTAAGTCCATCCATCCATCCATCTTCTTCCGCTTATCCGGTGTCGGGTCGCGGGGGGAGCAGCTCCAGCAGGGGACCCCATACTTCCCTTCCCAAGCCACATTAACCAGCTCTGACTGGGGGATCCCAAGGCGTTCCCAGGCCAGGTTGGAGATATAATCCCTCCACCTAGTCCTGGGTCTTCCCCGAGGCCTCCTCCCAGCTGGACATGCCTGGAACACCTCCCTAGGGAGGCGCCCAGGGGGTATCCTTACCAGATGCCCGAACCACCTCAACTGGCTCCTTTCGACACGAAGGAGCAGCGGCTCTACTCCGAGCTCCTCATGTATGACTGAGCTTCTCACCCTATCTCTAAGGGAGAAGCCGGCCACCCTCCTGAGGAAACCCATTTCGGCCGCTTGTACCCTGGATCTCGTTCTTTCAGTCATGACCCAGCCTTCATGACCATAGGTCATATTCCGCTGCCTCCCCCGCTCGCAGGATGGGGGAGGCAGCGGAAAGAGCCTCTTGCTGGGTATGGAGCAGGAGGGAGGAGTTGAGCTGGAAGCCAGGAGGGGAAGATGGGCAGTGACTTGGCCACCACTGCCGACCCACCATCGGGAGGGTGTTGCGGATAAAGGTTGAAACACCCAATGAACGATGGGTACCGCCTGATGACATCAACCCCTCCTGGCCAAGGCTACATTCACTTAAAGTGAATGAAGGTGAGAAGCATTTTTGGATGTATTTGTAAAAAAACAAAAAAACAAAACAAATTGAGGGTAGGAACGAAAACTGACCGGTAGATCGAGAGCTTTGCCTTCTGGCTGAGCTCTCTTTTCGTCACAACGGTGCGATAGATTGAATGTAATACCGCACCCGCTGCGCCGATTCTCCGACCAATCTCCCGCTCCATTGTCCCCTCACTCGCGAACAATGGAAAAAGTAGGCTTATATTTTTCCTATATTTTACTATTAATGTGCTAATAAATTATTTGCAAGACACTTTGTGACTTTGTGACTGGCCACTAATGTATGTTTGTTTTCTCAAAGGGGACCAGTCCAGTCACTGTTTTCTATGGTTATTTTACCATTTTGTTTCTTTTGGTTATTTGCCTTGGTTGATTATTTTCTTGTGATTTCATTTACAAGTGGTCTTTAGATATACTTTTTATGGACGTTTTGACAGAGGTTTCTCTCCTCAATTTATGTATGCTCACAGCTTGATCCTGTACAAGGCTGTACAGGTACTGCTTCTGCTACTACTAGTACTGATGTGCTACCCCCTAGAGACAATTTGGCTCCACTGAGTTTGCTTACAACACAAGCAGAACGTTTTGTGTACATTCAAAGAGAGCAAAGGTGTCCTCACTTCTCAGGTTCCAAATCTGATTTAACGATTTATGATTGGATAGAAAATGTAAAGTCATGCTTGAGAGATAGGCAGATGACCACTCGAGAGAAGGCCCTCTTCCTGTATGATCATTTGGAAGGGGAAGCAAAAGTAGAGATCAGATATCGCTCATTGGCAGAGCGAGAGGATCCAGACCATCTTAGCAATTTTGAAAGAGCTGTATGGTTCCTCCGTTTCCTTTGTAAGCCTGCAAAAACGATTCTTTGATCGCAAACAAAAAGATGGGGAGTCTTTAAAGGAATTCTCCCATTCTTTGTGGGCATTGATTGAGGATGTTCAGCGTGCTTACCCTGATAGGTTGACAGACACGGACATTCTGGTTAGAGATCAGTTTTGAACATGTGCGTGATGTGTCATTGCGGAGGGAGTTAAAGAGTCTCTTACGACAACGTCCCTCATTTTCTTTCTAACGGTGCAGATCCACTTGTCCGTGCGACGCTTCTGTCGCGCCCCGCTCTATTCCTATGGGTGACGTCAAGCGACTTCAACGCTCCTGCAAAGCATTCCGGGAAGGCGGCGCTACATTTGAAAAAATGCTGCGCGTCAAAAAGCTTGCCGATGCCCAGCTTTATGCAAATGAATCGCATTGAACGCGACGCGACTATACAGTAGAAGTAGACGAAAACTCAACTGACCTTTGTTGATCTGAAATGAAGACAGATTCAGCAACTACATGGCCTATTTCTCGCTTAAAATGTTTTCAGAAACACATTTCGGTGAACTATTTTTGAAAAATACGAGATTGTATTCTCAACGAGCCGCCATGACACTCTGTTGAAATTCTCGAGTAGCCACACCCACGTCACGCGTTCGTCCAATCAGCTGCTGGTTAGGGGCGTGGAGCATCAACCATGGCTATATGACGTCGCGACACCACCCGACAGTCGTGTCGCAAAAGTGGATCTGTACCGTTAGCCCTGCGACAGGAAGCAATTATGTGGGTGGAAGAGGGTGAGGGATCTTCTAGGCAAACTCGAGCTGGACTTCACCACTGTGGGGTTGATGTAAATGTTGAGGGGGCCTGTCATACAGTAGGAGTTGGAAAGGGATCTGAATTTTCCATTTTGCAAGAAAAGTTAAATAAACAACAGTTGCAGATTGAAACCATTATAACAAATCTATCTAAAATGGAATCTGTACTTGACCAGGCTGGTTCTCGCTCTCGTAACCCCAATTATCAGTTCACTACAGAAGGCTTGCCCATCTGCCTCCGTTGTCGGAAGCCGGGACATGTCCTTCGCCAGTGTCGCCAGGGGCCAAGGCAACCAACATCCAGCATGCCCGGGGTCCATCTGGATGCAAACCCTGCTCCAGCTTCTACAGGACCTTCAGGTATGGGCTCTGTGAGCAATGCAAATGGTAGTAATGAGATTAGGGCAAGGGTGAAATGTCTGCTAGATACAGGTTCTATGGTTACCACCATTACTGAGTCACTTTTCAAAGAAGTGTTCCAGCAATGGGGTGCCCCGAAACTTCAATCATGTGGGTGGTTGGCTTTGAAGGCAGCAAATGGTTTAGACATCCCCTATGTAGGATATCAGGAGTTGGACATCCAAGTGCTGGGTAAAAAGATTCCAGGTCGTGGGGTTTTGGTGGTGAAAGACACTCCCTGTACATCACAGCAACACATTGTTCCGGGGCTCTTGGGAATGAATGTAATCATAGAATGTTACAAAGAGCTGTTTGCCAAGCAAGGGGATGCCTTATTTGCCACCTTGTCTGCCATTCAGGCAGAGGCAGGTTGGGAGCAAGCGCTGCGCCACTGTCACAGGATAGAGGCTTCTCCATGCGTTCCAGAGGGTTGTGTCCATGTCTTTGAAAGGGCCGGGGAGTTTATTCCAGCTGGGTCAGTTAAGTTTGTTTAGGTTACCTGCCCAAAACTCCCATACACCCCACCCACCACAATGCTGTTGGATCCCAGTGGCTCAGATCTTGCGCCTGGCCTGTTGTTGTTCCCCTGTCTTGTGACTGTCAACAATGGCGTGGCTTATGTACCTGTGGTTAATGTGGGAGCCACAGGGGCTAATGTTCACTCAAAACAGGTTTTGGGAATGTTGCATGTAGTTGAAGGAATAGAGGAAGAGCAGTTGTGTTTTAAGAAAGGGAGTGAGGAGGTGGCCCAGGTGACCGTAGTAAGCGCGCAGGCTGCAGAGGGGCTCCCCGTCACCATTTCAGACACTATTGCAGCTCTAGACTGGCCAGGACTTTCACCTGTAGAAGAAAAACAGGCAAAAGAGTTACTGGAGAGGTATCATCACATCTTTGCCAAACACGAGGGAGATCTAGGGTGCACTAATGAGATTGTACATGAGATACCACTCATTGATGAGGTCCCCGTACGTCAAAGGTATAGGCGAATTCCCCCAACACAGTGGCAGGCAGTAAAAGATCACATTCAACAGCTCCTGGAGAGTAAAGTAATTAGGGAGAGCAGCAGTCCTTATGCATCACCGATTGTCTTGGTGCGGAAGAAGACGGGAGAGTTAAGGATGTGTGTTGATTATCGACTACTGAACGCCAAAACGAGAAAGGATGCCTATCCGTTGCCCCGGATCGAAGAGTCTTTAGATGCCCTTGCTGGTGCTAAATGGTTTTCTACACTCGACCTGGCAAGTGGCTACAATCAAGTCCCTGTAGCTGAAGGAGACAAAGCCAAAAACAGCCTTTTGTACACCATTTGTCCTTTTTGAGTTTGAGAGAATGCCTTTTGGCTTATGTAATGCTCCTGGGACGTTTCAGAGGCTCATGGAAAGGATATTTGGTGATCAGAGTCTCCAGTCAGTTTTGCTCTATTTGGATGATGTCATTGTCTTCTCCTCTTCCATTGAGCAGCATTTGCAGAGGCTAGAGATGGTACTTAGCCGGCTTCAACAGAAGGGTCTGAAAGCCAAACTGAGCAAATGCCATTTCTTCAGGAAGGAGGTGCAGTATCTTGGACAACGTGTGACCAGAGAGGGAGTGGCAACTGATCCGGAGAAGATCTCTGCTGTGGAGAACTGGAGACGGCCCCAGGATGTCACAGAGGTCAGGTCATTCCTTGTTTTCTGTAGCTATTACAGACGCTTTGTAAAAGGGTTTGCACAGTTAGCCGCCCCCTTGCACCAACTTGTGGCTGACGTAATTAAAGTAGCCAAACAAGCTAGAACAAGGCCGGCAGCAGTACTGACCAGTATGTGGACTTAGGAGTGTGAGCAAAGCTTCAGTGGGCTTAAGACAATGCTTACAAGTGCACCCATCTTGGCTTTTGCTGACTTTACCAAGCCTTTTGTCTTGGAGGTTGATGCTAGCCATCAGGGGTTGGGGCAGTCCTTTCACAAGAACAGCAGGGCAAGCTAAAGCCAGTTGCCTATGCCAGCCGTTCATTGAGGGGTTCTGAGCGCAACATGGAGAATTATAGCTCAATGAAGCTGGAGTTCCTCGCACTTAAATGGGCGATATCTGAGAAATTCAGAGAATATCTGCTAGGCAGCAAGTGCACTGTATACACTGACAATAACGCTCTAAGTCATTTTCAGAACCTCAAGCTGGGCGCCACTGAGCAACGATGGGCAGCCCAACTAGCGGCTTTTGATTTCACTGTGCATTATCGACCTGGAAGGAATAATGGTAATGCTGACTCTCTTTCCCGGCAGTACAGTGGCCAGGCAGAATGTGAGGAGGCTGACCAGCAGACTAGGAGCCCTCCAGCCATCCAGGAATCTGAGGTGGTGACACAGCAGCAAATTGCAGCTTTTCCAAGTCGATCTGGGGCTGAACTGGCAACCCTGCAGAGAACTGACCCAACTCTAAAAGTTTTCCTTGTTTTCTGGAGAGAAGGAAAGCCCCCAAATCAACTGTCAAAGGAGGGCCAGCGTCTACTCACACACTGGGACCGCATTCTGGAGAAGGGCGGCTTGCTCTATAGACGTGTAACTGCCCCACATGGTGAGCTGTATGCTCAGCTGCTTTTGCCTACATGCCTCCGTCAAGAACTGTTAAACAGCCTTCACAACCAACATGGGCACCAAGGGGTGCGACGGACCACTGACCTAGCGAGACAAAGATGTTACTGGCCAGGGATGGGAGCAGAAATAGAAAGGCACTGTCAAAACTGCCAGCGTTGTGTGCTGTCAAAGGCTGTCCAGCCAAAGGTGAAAACCTACCAGGGCGCTCTCATGGCCAGTCAGCCGTTGGAAGTACTCGCCATTGACTTCACTCTGCTTGAACCTGCAACAGATCGAATAGAGAATGTGTTGGTCATGACTGACGTCTTTTCTAAGTACACCCAGGCCGTGCCAACTAAGGACCAAAGTGCTGTAACTGTAGTGAAGATCCTGGTGGACAGCTGGTTCAACCGGTTCGGGGTGCCTAAAAGGATACACTCTGACCAGGGGAGAAATTTTGAAAGTGCCCTTATCCGGCAACTCTGCCAACTATACGGGATTTAGGACCACACCATACCACCCACAAGGAAATGGCCAGTGTGAGAGGTTTAACAGGACACTCCATGACCTGCTCAGATCTCTTCTCCCTGAGAAGAAGAGAGTGTGGCCAAAATACATCTCTCAGCTGGTGTGGGCATACAACACCTCCACTCATCGTTCTACAGGTCATTCCCCATATCTCCTACTGTTCGGGGTACCACCCCAGCTTCCGGTGGATTTTCTCTTGGGGGCAGAAGCATCTGAAGCAGCAACCAGCTCTTGGGATGAGTGGATCCAGCAGCACCAGGAACGGCTCCAGTTGGCACGAAATCTGGCCCAGAGAAATCTGGAAGAAGCAGCAGAGTACCGCCAGCAACATCATAATCAATATGCATGCGACCCTGGCTTCAGAGAGGGACAGTTGGTCTACTTAAAGGACCATCACTGCCAAGGTCGTCGGAAGATTCAGGACATTTGGTCATCAGTCCTCTACAAGGTTGTTGGCGTGCCAACAGAACCTGGTGTGCCATATACCATCACACAGGCTGATGGCACTGGTAATGTGAGACGGTTTAGTAGGACTGAGCTGAGGGCAGCGCAGTTTGAAACTGTACCGCCTGCACCAGCTGCTCCTAAGCCGCCCCTAGAGCCTATTCCCCAAGACAGTGACCCAGACAGTAGTGGAGATGAAGATATCCAGGTATGGATAGGTAGAGAAGTACTCCCTCAGCCTACGGCTGCAACCCCACAGGACGCTCAGAACCAAATCCCAAATGGAGCATGGAGGACCGAAGGAGTGGACGATGGGGCAGTTGAAGAGGACACTGCCATACCTACTAGCCGCCAGGAGACGTCGGCCCTTCGGCGTACCGGCCGGGCCACTGCTGGGAAATGTAATGGCAAAATCACATTTAAGCATTTATTCTTTATAATCCTTATGTTTTTATTCAGCATATTGCATTTTCATACACCAAAGAAAAGACAGTTCATTTGCATTCCTGCATGTGGATTGGAGTTTGTTTATACTTCATAGACAGAGAGTCTGAGAGAAAAGTGTATGCCCTTCGTGTGAACTGATAACCCACAAGGCCACAAAATCTAACATCCTCCTTTCCCAGATCCTTGTCTTTGGTCTGTTATAGATGTAGATGTACGGGGAGCGTGACCCCAGCTGGGGCAGAAAGGGACAAAGGATTAGATGAAGTAGTTTTATGAGGTACGTCAGGAAAGGACAGAGGATTAGATTTTAGGATGTATGTCAGAAAGGGGCAAAGGATTAGATGAAAGTGATTTTATGACGTATGCCTGTGTTTCCCTGATAGATGCCAGTACTGGATCTATATCTTTACTGTCGTCAGAAAGAAACGTCTAGAAGGTTGCGATCTTTATTGTTTGAAAGAATGTGCAAGTCATGAATACAATTGATTGTATTCAAATGTCACTCCCCTTTTCCCAATGTGCATTTAAGCTCACTCTTCCTTCCGCTCATTTGAAGAATCTTTTACACACCGAGCTCCGTGCTTCTTGTGAATTTGTAATTCTTCCTATTTTGCAAAATATATCTTTTAATAAAATACAAAAACCCAACTTGGTTTTAGTCTCAGTCTGTCTTATTTGTTTCAATTTACTAAACTTTGAAATCTACCCCCCTGCTGCAAAGGAAACTTCCACAACAGAAAAATCCAAACCCACACAACCTGACAAGGTCCACATGGTTGTAAGGGCTGCTGCTTCCCTGAGGTCTGTAGTTAGTAGTCCCCAGCTTATTCCCTGGTTATAAGTCAATTGACCGTCGGGGCGACGACACTTTTTGGGGGGGATGAATGTGGGAAACCAGCTGATATGTGCATGCAGTCATGTGACCGGTTGCCAATCAGGAAGTGATAAAAAGCTCACCAGGTGTAGTCATTAGTCCCCTTACCTCTCACTGAGCGCACTGCATTTGTGTGGATTCTCCTGATTCTCGAGGTATGAAAATGTTTTGCTGCGGTAATTTGGGGAGCAAGTACAGCTTAAGGTTGATTTCTGATTTTGGTACCACTAGGTTGATAGCCAGGCACAAGTTCCCGTCCTTCACGGAGTGAACTGGGGCAGATTGACGGTAATGCCTATCAGCTGTTTTAGCCATGTGGTAGCAATTAATATTTCAGCTAAATGTTACCCTTTTTGTGTTGCTTATGCCACCGCAAGCCATGCACTACTTTTATAGAATGTTTTTCAACTTGGAGTTTCTTTGTATGTTTCAGTTTACCACTGACAAATGAGCTGCTGTGACTGTAGAGCTCCGGAAAATACTCCTCCTCCCGCATTAACTGTGCTATAGGAGTTTGTGTCCTTGCGAAGTAGGCTTATATTTTTCCTATATTTTACTATTAATGTGCTAATAAATTATTTTCAGACACTTTGTGCCTTTGTGACTGGCCACTAATGTATGTTTGTTTTCTCAAAGGGGGACCAGTCCAGTCACTGTTTTCTACGGTTATTTTACCATTTTGTTTCTTTTGGTTATTTGCCTTGGTTGATTATTTTCTTGTGATTTCATTTACAAGTGGTCTTTAGCCCTTGTGTTGTCCTTCGGGTCCCAGTGACCCGAAGGACAACACAAGGATTATGTACTTCCGTTTACTTTGTTGAGAATTGCTCTCTAAAACCGGTTTCTTTTAAAGTAAGTAAGTAAAGTTTATTTCTAGAACACATTTAAACACAGTTTAAGCTGACCAAAATGCTGTACAAACAAGAACTAAGGTGCTGTATTAACCCTTGTTTAGAGAGCAATTCTCAACAAAGTAAATGGAAGTACATAATCCTTGTGTTGTCCTTCGGGTCACTGGGACCCGAAGGACAACACAAGGGTTAAATATACTTTTTATGGACGTTTTGACAGAGGTTTCTCTCCTCAATTTATGTATGCTCACAGCTTGATCCTGTACAAGGCTGGGTCCGTGTCGACACACTGCCTCCTCGTGGTGAGACTGCACGTAAGTGACACTTACGGTGTGTATGTAGCCTCGACACTGTAGATTTTGTAGTGACTTGCATGATATTTTGTAGTGACTTGCATGATATTTTGTAGTGATTTGCATGATACTTTGTAGTGAATCGTGTAGAAATAAGTGTTTAGTGCATGTCCTTGTCGGTGCTGGGCCTTCTGTCTCTTCTTTCTGTCTCCCACAGTCGTCTCTCGGTGTGCGCGTGCCGACCCGACCTTCCTACTTTGAGGAGAGTAAGACCACATGTATCGGCCATCTAATTTATTGTTTTATTATTCTGCCAAATTGCTATTTTAATTGGAAATCTTTTAAACTTTTTGTAATAAAACCAAATTTATTTTTGTACAATATTTTCCTCCTGTAAATTGTCCCTGTTAGGGGAAAACCAGAGTTGGTCACACAACATACTATTTAACATAGTAAGGGTTCAAAGGGTTCCTCCTAACCCTCAATAGGAGGTGGCGTTGTCAGGTCTGAAAGGTTTTATGTTGCTCCGGCACTACATCTGTAATGTTGCTGTAATGCTGATTTGAGCATGTTCTGAATGTTTGGCCAATCAGATTGCCTGATTGGATCTACTTTTATTGTCATTGTGTAACATTTGTTACATTTTTCTCCTTTTTTGTAATGTAATTAAATTAAATATGGTCAATAATAAAATTGTCAAATGGCCAAATTTAAGTATTGTATTGTACTTGTTTTTAAATGTACCCATAATAACGTGATTTTAAAATGAACAAAGAATCATTTATTCTGAAGAACCATTTAAAAGAGGTTCTTTATTGAACCAGGTAGCTCCACAAAGAACTTTCTTGAAAATGGTTCCTTAAAGGTGCTCTAATATAAGCGATGTTGGGTGACGTTAATTCTTGTTGACGTTCAAAGTATTTTCAAACAAAACAAAGACTAGCTCGCTCCTCCCTCCTCCTCATCCCTTCTGTGCTTCAGCGCACTAACTCCGATCCTTCTTGGCTGAACACTGGAACACGGTTTTTTGTATGCTTGCATGGCCCAGAGGCCTGAGGCCTGTACTACGAAGCAAGATCAACATGGCCTGAATTTCTTTCAGTGATCCGGCTTCACTAACCCTAACAACTGCTGTCCCAGATAACCGGTGTCACGAAGGTGGTTATCAACAAAAACGTACTCTGTGAGTCTGAAACGTCATATTTCAGGTTCATTTTTCACCAATAACACGTTCAAACGTCTGTCAGTAAAAGTCTTAAAACACGGTGAGAAAGAGACGAATATCTTGTGACTGAGATTTTATTGGGAAAGTATTATTTACAGAAATGTAGCTTTGATCAATGTAAAGTGTTGACATATACATGTATATTTTATAATTCTATAAACCACATGAGTCAACAACCTGTCTGTTCATCTGATTAATCCCTGAAGAACAGGAAACATTGTCATGTCTTTTATATACGATGATCACATCTCCTGTCTGTTTCTCGCTGACGTGTCTTCTGATTGGCTGATCCTGTGGAGAGGGCGGAGCCAGAAGGCTGGAGGAGATGAATCACATTTAAAGGAAATCGCCACCGTTTGTTGAAAAAGGGTTATTTTACTCACGACATGCTAAACGGCAACAAAGGATTCCATTCATTACGCTAAGCTAAGCTAGCGCTGGCGGCGCTGGACTAAGACAATGCATGCACTAATACAAAAATATAGAGGAGACAGTGAATGACCCTTTTTCAACAAACGGTGGCGTATTCCTTTAAGAAAGCATGTTCTGCTGCTTCTTTTTTCATGAAATAAAGTCTGAATATTTAAAGGTCCCATGGCATGAAAATGTCACTTTATGAGGTTTTTTAACATTAATATGCGTTCCCCCAGCCTGCCTATGGTCCCCCAGTGGCTAGAAATGGTGATAGGTGTAAACCGAGCCCTGGGTATCCTGCTCTGCCTTTGAGAAAATGAAAGCTCAGATGGGCCGATCTGGAATCTTTCTGTCCAGAACGACGTGATGCAGACAGGAAGCTGCCTCGACCTGACGACGTGGGACGATGAGACCTCCAGCCCGTCCTACACCACCACCACCGATGGGTGTGGAGACGAGGACGAGTGTCTGATCGTCGGCTACAAGAAGCCGATCGCTGAGCGGACGCCGGAACTCGTTCAGCTTTCTTCTGACAGTGAATAGGAGGAGAAGACGGAGGAGAAACTTCCTCCACTCGCCTTCCTACCCACTCAGAGACAGACGAGGAAGAGGAGACGACGTCTGCAGCTGAGATTATAATAAATAATAAATCAGAGAAACAACAAGAACAGAACTCACTTTAAATCTCCGTAAACTTCTTCACTCAATAATCCATATCTTAAGAAATAAGTCTGTATATTTAAGAAAACATTTGGAATATTTGTCATTAAAAGTCTGAATATTTTGAGGCAAAAAAAACTGACTATTTTAGGAAAAAAGTCTATATTTTATATTTATTGTAGAAAAACAAAGTTGGATTATTTTAAGAAAAAACTGTCCAATTATTAGAGAAAAAGTTGGAAAATGTCTGGAAAAAAAGATCAAAATAACTTCAGAGAAAAGAGAATAATTTAGAAAACTTTGGAGTATTTTGAGAAAGACAAAGTCAGAATAAAGCAAGAAAAGAAGTTAGAATATTTTGAGAAAAAGTCTGAATATTAATCTACAGACTCACAGGTGTGAAGGTCCTCGGGTCGCCGTGGCGACGGTGGTGTGACAGTGACTTCCTGCAGCCGGGACAAAGTCTACACACACACGGAGTCACACACACACAAACACACACACACTAATACACACACACACAGACAGAGACACACATAAAAACACACAGACAGACACACTCTCTGTGTTTATGTGTGTGTGTGTGTGTGTGTGTGTGTGTGTGTGTGCGTGCTTTCAGGAAAACTTGATGCAAAACACACAGACTCAAAAGTCCACATTAATTATTGACATGTTTAATGGCGCTGTTGCCATGGATACCAGGAAGGAACTAAGAGTCAGGTATACTTACTTTTCAATTTTTTAATTTAAAACATTCCAACTTTTCTCACTGCTTTACCTTCTTTTAACGCATTAAAGCCAGCAATCTAGTTAAGCTTTAGCAATTTAGCTTTTCAGCATTTACAAGCATTTTTCTGCAGGAAATGCCTTTCTACTTACTTTTCAAAAGACAGTTTTCCCCTTCCTGTCCAATAAAAACCATGTATCTCCAGATGTGTGTTGATGTTGAATGTTTGTGATAAACTGAAGGATTATATGGAGTCATAAGAGTGTCATAAAGAAGAATACACCTGTAAAAAACTTAATGTGAAAGTACAATTCTATTCAGTTTATTTAAGAAGAGGACAGAGCAAATTAATAAAATGAATGATTATATATGGGTTAAAAATGCCAGAATTAGCCAAAAGCTTGCAAACGTCCCCCAGAATACAACCAGCTGTTCTCATGTGTCTAATCCACTGAAGAAGCCTGTGGGATACTATAGATACATATATACCACATAGGCCGCTGCTGTTTATTGGAGCGATATGTTGACACAACGGCCGTTTCGTAACGAACATTGTGCTCCTCCTAATGCATGTGTGTCTATGGAGGCAGAAGGTCTATCCACAATTAAAGAAACTGTTCAGTAACACACATAACAAACATCATTTTAAGCATCTTACTGAGGTATTACTAATTACTGAAATAACAATACTTTACCTGACACAAGCTAGCATTAGCTTAACTCAGTATCAGGAAAGTCACTTAACTTATTGTTAGTTTAAAAGAAGGATTAATGTTACCTTTTGTGATATTACATTCAACACTTTTGTAATAGTTAAATATCGTAAAACATCTTTTTCATCTGTGAAATGTTATTCCATGTTGATTTGTTTAGCATTTCTTTTACATGAACATCCAAAAGCAGTACAAAAATCTTTTTTAAAGATCAATTGTCTGTCCCAAGATGGCGGGGGCACAGATGCAGTTTAAACAATAGTAACTATTCAAGTCCCTTTTTAAGCAACAGCAGCAGACATTTTCTGATTAAAGCTTCCCAGTTATGAAGATTTGCTTCTTTTTGTCATCTTAAGGGACAATAAGCTAAATATTTCAGCAATTTCACAACACCTGAGTAAACAGTGATGGGAGTTTTTTAATTGATTAGAACAAATACACCTTCCTTGCAGCATTAGTTAAATAGCACTAGCAGTTGAACCTTGAACTCAAAATATTTTATTACAGGAATAAAGGCTAATTTTGAGTGAAATTAATCCCTTCAAAGGGAGGGAGCGTGATGTGTAGTCGCAGCCTGGATAACATGCATGCTGTTCAGAAGATAAAGTTACTACTGATCAGCCTTCAATGTGGAGAGAAGATCAGAATATAACAACGCAGTTATCAGGGCATGAGGAGGAGGCAGTAGGAAACAGCTTGGCTCTGAAACATGTTCACTACGAGGCAGTGTGAATGCGCTGGTGTCTTTTAAGGCATCCACTCTGAGTAAAGGTTTTCCCACATTGTTCACACCAATACGGTTTCTCTCCAGTGTGAACACGTCGGTGGCTTTCTAGGTTACCACTCTGAGTAAAAGTTTCCCCACATTGTTCACACGAGTACGGCTTCTCTCCATTGTGAACACGTCGGTGGTTTTCTAGGTTACTACTCTGAGTAAAAGTTTTCCCACATTGATCACAGCTGTAAGGTTTATCTCCAGTGTGAATGCGTTGATGTCTTTTTAGGTGTCCCTGTCGTGTGAAAGCTGCCCCACATTGATCACAGCTGTAAGGCTTTTCTTCAGTGTGAATGCGTTGATGGTTTTTTTAGGCTAATCTGTTGTGTGAAAGCTGCCCCACATTGATCACAGCTGTAAGGCTTTTCTTCAGTGTGAATGCGTTGATGGTTTTTTAGGCTAATCTGTTGTGTGAAAGCTGCCCCACATTGATCACAGCTGTACAGCTTCTCTCCAGTGTGAATGCGTTGATGTATTTTTAGGTGTCCCTGTTGTGTGAAAGCTGCCCCACATTGATCACAGCTGTACGGCTTCTCTCCAGTGTGAATGCGTTGGTGGATTTTAAGGTTACTCTGTAGTGTGAAAGCTGCCTCACATTGATCACAGCTGTGTAGATTCTCTCCAGTGTGAACTCTCTGATGAATCTTTAAATATTTTGATGTTGTGAAGGATTTGTTACAGTGCTGACAGTGGTGACATTTGGGTCCCTCTTCTCCTCTCTGTTTCTATATTAACAGACAAACAGACAGAGATAGTTAGTGAATAACCTTCTTTAAACCTTGGACTTGCTCTCACTCACAATTTTCACTCTTCATACAATAATTTATGACAAAATGAAGGAAAATACGTGCCGGTTGCAGACCTGTTATTATGGAAGCAAATCTACTCTACATAACTTTTATAAAGTTCTGAAATATTCTACATTTTTCAGGCAAGTTGTAATGAAACAACTGTAACGCTGTAATGAAACAGCAAGAGAAAGCTTGGCAGACAATTGTGGACCACCTGAATGCGTAAGCAGCCTAAAAATATACATTTACTGACCACGGCTCTGAAAGAGTCATAATCATATCATTCAAGGAGTTAGGCTACAAATCATTTGCACAAATTAATTGTTGTTATTGTTGCTAGGGCTGCACAATATATCACAAATGTTGCGTTAACTTGAAATGGGTAAACCTTGTGGTGCATTCAAAGTTATTGTAAAATATCCTTTTTTCATCTGTATTTGTTGTTTAACAGCAATTTATTGGTGAAATAAGTTATTATTGTTATGTTATTGTTACATTTTCAATAAATCATTTAAATTCCTCCCTTTTTTTGCTGATCTGAAAAATCTATCCAATCTGTGACTCAAAACCGTGATCCAAACCGAAACGTGAGTTTGGTGATCCATTGCACCCGTACTGTTTTGCATATATGTATATGCATGTGCATATTGCAATGTCAAGTGATTTATATATAAATCCTAAAAGACATTTGTGAAACCCTCTGTGTGCATTCATTAATATTGAGATTAGATTTCTGGGACTCTTCAGTCTAGAGTAATCTCTTTCTTCGCTCACCTCCTCCTTCTTCCTCTTGCTCCCTCGCTCCTCTGAGTCTCCCGAGGCCTCACTGACAACTTTCCTCTTGCCCTCCTTCTTTTTCTCCTCCTTCTCCTTGTGTTTCTGCATGTACTCGGTGATAAGGTCGAGGCAGTTCAGGTTGTCTTGCGGCTCCCATGTGTTATCCTCACTGGAAAGGTGAGTTCAGACAGAAGAAAATCTCGTCAGGCTTTGTTTTATAGGTAATAAATTCTCACTCTAATTGCTAATTCGTATTTTTCCTTTTTTTCTATTGCCATTTTGTAAGATTATTTGCGGGTCTGCAACTTAGTGTCAAAATACCAAACCTTCAACTTTGAGGGCATGATACAATGCCGAAATGTATTCTGTATATTATTTGCAATTTGTAAATGAACAATATACTATACTATATATATATATATATATATATATATATATTTACAGTTGTGTTCAGAATAATAGCAGTGTTTAAAAAAGTGAATAATGCTCAAAATCCTTGGAATAGCTTTTAATTCCATAATATCAATGCATTGAGAACACTGCACATTCAATTCCGAATCAAAATATGACCAAAATTGATCACGTTTGTGTTATACCTTAACAGAAATTGAAGAAAAAGGAATATTAGGCTGGTCAAAAAAATAGCATTATTTGCATTTTTCTTTACAAACTCAAACATTTACTGTATGAACTGAAAAATGTCTCAAGGGTTTGCTTTACTTTGAATCACTGCACTAATATTTAGTTGCATAACCATTATTTCTGATAACTGCTTGACATCTGTGTTGCATGGAGTCGACCAAATTCTGGCACCTGTGAACAGGTATTCCAGGCCAGGACGATTAAACTACATTCCAAAATTCCTCTGCATTACTGGGTTTTGCCTCAGAAACAACATTTCTGATGTCACCCCACAAGTTTTCTATGGGATTGAGGTCTGGGGATTAGGATGGCCACTCCATAACATCAATCTTGTTCATCTGGAACCAAGACTGCTCGCTTACTGGTGTGTTTTGGGTCATTGTCTTGTTGAAAGTATTTTGATGTATTAAAACTGATCCATGATCCCTGGTATGCAATAAATAGGCCCAACACCAAAGTATGAGAAACATCCCCATAACATGATTTTTGCACCACCATGCTTTACTGTCTTCACAGTGTACTGTGGCTTGAATTCAGTGCATGGGGGTCGTCTGCGGCCCCTATACCCAAGAAGAACAATTTTGCTCTCATCAGTTCACAGAATGTTGCGCCATTTCTCCTTGGCTAGTTAATGTGTCCTTTGGCAAATTTCAACCTATTCAGTACATGTCTTTTTTTCAGCAATGGAACTTTGCGGGAGCTTCTAGCTGATAGATTGGCTTCACATAGCCTTCTTCTGATCGTAACAGTACTCACAGGTAACTTTTTAATCAAAGTTCGCTGTTCCTCAGAGCAATGTCTGGAACACATTTTGCTATTTCAGTGTGAAATGCACTATAACCAGCATGCACAACATTAGCTTCCTTCCGTCCTTAAAATGGGCCATAATTGACACCTGTTTCTTCACAGAATCAATCACCTCACTAATTGCACACAACACTGCTATTATTTTGAACATGCCCCTTTCAATTACAGATTCAATTAAAGCTGCGAGCAGCGATGGATGGGCCCTCGCGCCTCTGCGCGCGTCGGGGTTACCGGCGGACACCACTCCTTGCGACCGTGCATTTGCGCAGCACTCAGACACCGCAAATCATCAAGAATGAAAAGAGAACTCCCTGCCGAGTTCAACGATACATCACACAAGACTCTACGTCATACGGTTCATTATCTGTGTGCGTGGCTAAAGCATAGGGGGCGGGTCAAACCATCACCAATTAAAAAGGAAGTCTCTGCTGAGTTCAATGATACCTCACACAAGGGTCTACATCAAACGGGTCATTAGTTATAAAAGGGGGCGTGGCTAAATCTTAGGGGGCGGGCCAAACCTTTACCAATAGAAAAGGAAGTCTCTGCTGAGTTCATTGATATCTCACATAAGACTCCTTAAGATACTTAAGATACCTTAAACGGGTCACCATTTATGAAAGGGGGCGTGGCTTAAGCATACGGTGGCGGGCCAAACCATGACCAATGAATAAGGAAGTCTCTGCTGAGTTCACTGATACCTCACACAAGGGTCTACCTGAAACGGTTCAAATTATATGAAAGAGGGCGTGGCTTAAGCATAGTGGGCGGGCCAAACCATCACCAATGAAGAAGGAACTCTCTGCTGAGTTCAATGACACCTCACACAAGGGTATATCTTAAACGGTTGAAATGTTATGAAAGGGGGCGTGGCTTAAGCATAGGGGGCGGGCCAAACCATCACCAATGAATATGATAGTCTCTGCTGAGTTCAATGACACCTCATACAAGACTCTACCTTAAATGGTTCAAATGTTATGAAAGGGGGCGTGGCCTGAGTAAGTGGGCGCGGTTAAAGTATAGGGGGCGGCTCATTTTCACATGTAGACCACACATTCTAAGTTTCATGTAAATCAGATGATGTTTGTCATATAAGGCGCATTTCCTGTTGCCAGCGGGGGGCGCTATGACCAAAAGTCAATTTTGGCCTGTAGTTGTCCTCAGGCCTGGACCCTTGTCAATCGTGAGAAATTTCGGGCAGATACGACAACGTACACTCGAGTTAGAACAACTTCTTTGTTCATCGCTAAACACTCAAAATGGCCGCCACGCCCACACCGTCTGACAAAATTTTTTTCTTTTAATAACTTTTCATTGTTAAGGTGTTGGGATGGTACAGACCAAGTTTGAAGTCCATCGGATGAAATCTCTAGGAGGAGTTCGTTAAAGTATAGCACCTTGACTTTTAAGCCTACTTCCTGTTGCCACTAGGGGGCGTTATGACTTTAAGTAAAGATCGGCCTTTATTTGTCCTCAGGGTTGGACTCTTATGAATCCTGAAAAGTTTCGAGGTAATCGAACAATGTACACTCGAGTTACACCCACTTCCTGTTTCGGCAGCGAAACACACAAAATGGCCGCCACGCCCTATGACGAAAAGTTTTTCTTTTAACAACTTTTCATCTTTAATGTCTTAAGGTGACACAGACCGAGTTTTAAGTTGATTGGATGAAATCTCTAGGAGGAGTTCGTTAAAGTACGACATGTGGAAATGGCCAAAATCGCACTAATTTCGAACTTTGAAATCAAAATGGCGGACTTCCTGTTGGGTTTAGGGTATGGCTGTAATGAAGTCTTTTGTACATCTTGAAATGTTACATATGTGTAACAAGTTTCGTGAGTCTACGTTAAACGCACTGAAGGGGCTCAATTTTTTTTTACTTTCTAGGGGGCGCTAGCGAGCCATTTTTGTGCGCCTATTCCCGAAACCCTTAAAATACGTAAATTTTCACCAGACTTGATGCGACCGCCAAATTTGGTGAGGTTTTGAATATGTTAAGCCCCTCAAAAAGCCAATTCATTTGGTGTAATAATAATTCCTTCAGTTTCAATAGGGCCTTTGCCGCTGTCGGCACTCAGACCCTAATTACTAAACAGACAACAAACAAACATCCATACTACTAGTGCTAACGTTACCACCATCAAGCCACAATGATTTGCCGCAAATGAATGCCGCCGAATCTGTCGAGTCGTTGCATCAAGTGCAACTTACAGTATATTCCCATCCAATTAGATCCAATTAGATTGAATTCGGTATTGATGACGCGAAAAATAATAACGGTAACTCCAGTGAAATGATTTGAAACTTGTTAGTGAGGATTAGATTAGGACTATATTTAAAGCTGATTCTGGTTTCCAATTTTGCCCCAGGTGTGTCTGTTAAAACACGGATGGAGACAACTTCTCTCTTTTGATGCTTTAATAAGATCAAGCAACGTGCAACCTAGCTAACAGGTGAACACAAACAACCAAATCACTAGCTAACTTACTTTAAGTTTGCAAGAAATATAGACCAATACAACAACATGCTTAAATTAACTGACAACATAAGTTATACGACTTACAGTTCTCAAGGACGCACACACACCATCTCAACTGATTTATCCTCTTTTCTCTCACTTTTTTCTCTGTGTGGTGCACGCGCCCGCTCGCAGTGTAAGGCGCTTGTCCGCGCTATTTTCCGACATGCACTCACAATCCCTCCTGATAGACGACCTTTTGTACAAAACTAAAGTAACGAGCCAATTTTCTAAAATGTAAGGAGTAGAAAGTACCGATATTCTTGTTAAAATGTAAGGAGTAAAAGTAAAATGTCGCCACAAAAATAAATAGTAAAGTAAAAATATCTGAAAAATCTACTTGAGTAAAGTAACAAAGTATTTGTACTTCGTTACTTCCCATCTCTGAATAGGGCCTTCGCCGCTGTCCGCGCTCGGGCCCTAATTACACCAAATGAGCAGCATGCATGTCATGACTGTTGGGTCTGTTGGTTTCTATGACTCTCCAACACTTACTAGTAAATTATTTGTAGAAATATCACTTCTACGAAAAAATTTATTTATGAGGTTAGTGATGTTGGACTACTATTATTTTGAGTATGAGTCTATAATATTAATATATATATATATATTAGCGATGCATCGATTGTGACCGATAACCAATATTAATATTGCTGTTATGGCCGATACTGATATTTACCGATGTCGATATCTCTGTATAGAAAACACATTTTTATGATAATCAAATAAAGAACTATTTTCCAAAACGCATTTCTTTTTTACTTTTGTGATTCATTTTCAGAAATCACTGATATCGCGCACCTTTACCTGTGTGCAAAATATGACTGTCATCAGATTTTCAGAAGAAAAAATAAATATTTATATAAAAATACATTTTTATAAAGGATACAAGTGTGTCCTGAATTCACACTATGAATAAGCCAACCCTGAGTATTCTCAATAAACATCTAAATCACTTGAGACCAAGTCACTGTATTCTGTGAACATTGTACAACAGTTCAAAACTTTAAAGTACAGTAGTAGGCCTTAAATGGCCAAAGCCAGTATTGAAAAAGGTAAAATGTGAAAATGGAGCCAGAACAAACTGGACTGAACAGACACTGGCTTTTGCAGTCTTACAGTCTTACAGTAACTGCCAAGTACTTTAGGGTTAGGTCTAACCCTTGAAATTATAGAAATTGGTGCCTTCTAGGCCGAGATAAGCCAGAAAATGTGTTTTTGGCTCATATGGATTAAAGACACCAAATCCCAGAATGCACTTGCTTCGCTGGTTTAGACTCCACTCCCAAGCCACGCCTACCATTTACAGACAGACAGTGAGGCAGCATTCAACTCAACCCAAATGTGTTTTATTGTCATTTCAACCATATACACGAAACAATGTTTCACTGTGGCTCTAGTGGTTACACTTGCGTTGGGAGTTTCGTTGAAGCTGGATGTAGTCCAGTTTGTTGTCTAATGAGCGGACACTTGCAAGCAGGATTGATGGAACAGGTGGCCAGCTAGCGTTAGCTTTCCACCTAGCTAGGTTAGCTATACTCCAGCCCCCGTTTGCGTTTCACCGCTGAGAATGTCCCCCACGATCGCCCGCTCCGGCCGCCCGCTGCCCGCTACGGCTGGTCAGATAGCCCGCTACGGCTGCCGCTGCTGCCCGTTTCGGCTGCCGCTGCTGCCCGCTGCTCAAACTAACCTGTGGGCCAGTGGTCTATTTTTTTTGTCCCACTTCGCCACAGATTCCGTCTGCAAAAACAAACATCCCCGCCCCCCCACTCACATCTTCTTCTTCTTCTTATTATTATTATTATTATAGGATTTTGGCAGTATAGACGCTGTTTAGCGTATTACTGTCCTCCACAGGTCAGATTTAGATCTAAATTCTCACACACACACATCTAAGCCTACACATACGTCAAATACACAGGAATGATTCACATCAGCCCTATTTTGACATCGGAACGATACCGATGTGTAGAAAAATGACCATATCGGACGATATTATATCGGCGGCCAATATATTGTGCACCACTAATATATATATATATATATATATATATATATCATGACCAAGTACACCACGTATTAATATTTAGACTCATACTTACTCTGAGAACCCCTTCCATTTCAGCAGAAACTCTACTCTTCCTTTCACCACTCTGCGGTCCAAAACCTTCTTCACCACATACTCCTCCTCTTCTTCTTCTTCCTCTTCCTCTTCCTCCTCTGCTGCTGCTGCTGCTGTGACGGCAGCTGCTGGGGCTGGTGGTGCCGCTGCTGCTTCTGCAGGAGGTGCTGCAGGCTGCTCCTCCTCCTCGGCCTTCTTGCCCTTCTTTCCTGCTACGGTCGCCAGCTTGACGTCTGCTGAGGGCACCTTTGGTAGACCCAAGGGGGAAACATGCAGAGATAATGATACAAGGGTCAGAATGGGAGGTGTGAGTGAATTATAGTTTACCATGTTTTGCTATATTAAAATGTTCTGTTTGAATGGAGAAAATGCAAGGGCTGATTAGGTGACCAATCCATAGGACTTCAGAAAAAAACGAAATAACTACTACAATGTAAGTAATACAGTATCGTTGAAAGTTTAGACATGCTTTCCTATTTCAGTGAATGAGAAAGTGTGTCCAAACTTTTGACTGGTACTGTATATTACTCACTATTATACATTATTAGTATTCATATGACCTATATGGTGAAAATCTAACTGACTGAGACTTTAAATAACCACTTGTGAGTCCCAGAGACTCACTACATTTTAAACTTATCAACATCACTGGAGGCCACAGCTTACTCACCGTTCATTAAAGTTCAGTCAAGCAGCAGTCTGTCGGAGGGTCAGTGAGCGTGCTGACAGTATGTGCTCCCCACACCTACAGGCTCTACTGAATACCTGTTCACTAATTACCTGTTCATTTAAAACACCATTGCTGTGATACCTATCACCATGTAACCAAGCCAGAGCAGTACATTAGAGAGAGTTGGCCAACTCAAATCATGGGCACCATATTGGATACCATCGTCAGATGACTCTACAGTGTAACCCTATGGGACGAATATGCTATCTCGAAATAAATTGCTTATTTTCACCATAAACAGGCATATACATGTTAGTATCAACATTTGTCAATATGTTAAAGGCCCTTATGGAAATATTCCAGTGTATATTTACCTTCTATATCATAAATGGGCCTATAAAATATGCCCATTGTAGTTAGTGACCAAGTCGCCTAATAAGTCTCTGAGCAGTGTTTACCTTTCTAATGTCCGCTAGCATAAAGGATAACTATAACCACTTAGCTTTGTGTGTAACGTAAGAAAAACCCACCCATCTCGTGGGACCGAAGCTTAATATTTCATTTAATAAAATTATGGTACAAAAGGAGCACTAACGCCACAGGTCTTATGTTGACAACGTGGACTCAGATATAGGAAACTCCGAAGGCAGTTTCGCTTACGTTAGCAAAGGTCGGTGTAGTGTTAGCTAGCTGTCTAAACTTGTAAAAAGCTGAATAACATCCCTGTCCAAGCTGTGTTTCACTCTCCCTCCAATATTATTATAAACATAACAAACACACCTGGACTAGGATGAAACCAAAAGCCATATGACTATGGCAAGATCACAAGCATGTAGGTACATGGAGTGCTAGCGAAAAAGCTAACACTAGCATAAGGCATGGCTAACTTCAAACTTCATTCATTTCTAAAGCAGTGTTAGAACTTTTTTGACAGCATGGTACACATTAACGATGGTATTACTATGTTTGTCCTATGTAATTTGTTATCATAAGTTGAAGAGAGAAATTGACATTACCTCACACAATAACAAGTAGTCACTTAGCCTCCAGTGTGCTCTTTTCACCTTCCGCTCCCATACTTTTCATCTTTTTGGTTCACGAGGGGACTTGTGAAATCTTTTGCCGTTTCACTGTCTTTCATTGCAGCCATTCGTGCAACAGTTGGGCATTTGTTTCAGTGATGTATGTCATTTTTAAAAATAATTTATTACATTTTTCCACTATTCCCTGCACTATGTCGGTGTAGTGGAGTGTAGGATTCCTCAGTGTAAAACAGCATTCGGCAGCTCAGCTTTCTCAAGTGTGGCTATCAGACAGTGGAATAAGTTGCCAACAGAGCTGATAACGTGCACATTTTAACATTTTTCATATCGGGCCAAAAAATGGCTTCTATTAAAACAAACATGCTCACATAATGTATAGTAATTGATGTGTATGTGGGAGTGTATTTGTAAATGAATGCTGAGGAATGAATGAAGGGTGTGATCATTTTAATGTTGGTTTTGGGATAAATGTGTTAAATTCATTTGTTGACATCAGCCTGCCCAGGGACTACAAGTGGAAACAAGTACATGTGCTACAACCTGGTATAATGCATCCAGTGGCGGATTTAGTCATTTTGGGGCCCAAGGCAAACACAGACATGGGGCCCTCTACACAGACACACAGACACTCACTCACACACTCAGGCCCTGTTTACACGATGACGCTCTCGGGTGAAAACGAAAAAATATTTTATTGGATGTGCCTTTCGTTTATACGGCGACGGCGTTTTTGGGGCTTAAAAACGCAAAAAAGTGAAACCACCTTCCAGAGTGGAAATCTTAAAAGCCGCTTTCTTTCACCGTCGCGTTACCATCTAAAGGGTAAAAACGCAAAAGTCTGAAGACAGAGGTGTGGAGAGAGACGAGAAAAAGGCGTCTGTTGTTACGGAGTAGGATACAGAAATTATAGGCTCCTGTTAGAATTTCAATGTAATGGCTCAATATTTAAATTATTTCAACAATGTGGATAAGGTTGTTATAGTTCGATGACGATATGTAGGCTATTCATTTGAGCCAGAGCAGGCGACAACGTTACGGATGAAGAGAGAGAGAGAGAGAGAGAGAGATAGAGAGGCAGCGGTCAGCGGTCAGAGGTCAGAGGAGGGTCTGCTTCAGCCTCCTCTGCCCACTGCCTCTCGCTCTCAAGCAGGAGAGAAGTAGAATGAATGTTCTGCGCAGGTGGGTGTCTTGGTGGTGTTGTGTGGCAGTGCCACCTAGTCACCTGGAGTGCATACTACATCGAATTTCACACACTTTTGCGTCACCATACCAGATCGTTTCCGTGTAAACATAGCCTCACTCACACACAGACACTCGCACACAGACACTCTCACTCACACACACTCACTCACACACAGACACTCTCACTCACACACACTCACACACAGACACACACACACACACACACACACACACACACACACACACGGAGATCAGCCCAATCATTTTTTCTCCATTCTTCATTTGCAGGTAATAATTCCTGCTTGTAAATCTTCGCCCCTCTTGATTTTTAGGATAAATTCTGTCGTCCTTGCTCTGAACTGGGCCTCTCTGCACTATTGAGCACCGCTCTTTGTCAGTGAGATGTTTTGACCAGAGTGCTGCTGGGTCATCTTCAAGTTCAAGAGTTACACACTGGTCATGACTGCTAGTAGGCCTACTCATTAGTTGTTCATTGGAATTGTCGTCTTTTTCGTCATAGACGTCGTCAACATTATTATCACTGTCACTGAAAGTGAACGTGGACAAAGGCGCCGATTTATGTTTTCCTCCGTGGGTGCTCACGCTCTTTAAAAAAAAAAACAAGTCAAAAAATGTTTGCGTTCAGAACCTTAGGAAATGGACAGCGGCCGACACGAACACACACACACACACACACACACACACACACACACACACACACACACACACACACACACACACACACACACACACACACACCTATTAACTCGATAATAACGCCGTAAAGTAGTCTAGTCTATCTTTCAACTCAGGACAGCGCCACTTCTCACAACTACAGATAGGATTGGAGATGAAAAGTTGAACTGACATGTAACCGCGATCAGCTTCGTGGGAAATTAAGAATCAATGCCACCGACATAACCGATCGCACTATGACATGAGTTAGTTATTAGTTATTCATTTTAAATTAATTTTGCCTACTGGCAGTCTGGCACACGTGGGTGCTCAGTATTTTCCGTGGGTGCTCGAGCTACGGAGCACCCACGGTACCTATGCGGAAGTTTTGTTACCTGAAGTTGAAGGATCCTCATCATCCTGTAAAGGTGAATTGGATGTAACGTTAGCAGCAATATCGCTGGAGCAGCCTGGGCTGGCTCTGTCGGCAGCAACGGGTAGCTCCTCCTCGCTAGCAGCAGTGCTAACGCTCGTGATGGTGCTTGTAGCGTTGTTGTTATTGTCAGCGGCGGGCATCACGAAGAACTTTGTTAACTCGGCAATTTTTTTTTAAAAAAAACTTTTTCTTTTTCTTCCTCCTTTTTCAGCACCGCTTGGGTAGTTTCGCTTCATTACTCTAGTCTGTACACTGTCTGTCACTCTGCACACGCACTCTGTCTGTCTCAATACATCCATGGTCTGTCTGTCACTTTTTTTCTCCGTTTTTTGGCGCAGTACATTACAGCCTTGTCACTTTCGCGCGATGAGCAGTAGCCTAGGTGATTTAATGGAATAGTCCAATGTATGTGAGGTGGGGGGCCCTCCGGTCTGCGAAACTAATGATTTGATGCCATTTTTTGCAAATGGAGTTTTAGAAATATATAATTTGCGAAAAGTAAAAAAAAAAAACAACCCTTAACCATAAGTTAATAGGGCATTTTGGGGGGCCCTAGGTAGCTCGGGGCCCAAGGCAATTGCCGACCTTTGCCTAATGGTAAAGTCCGCCCCTGAATGCATCTCTCCTGTCTAAGGTTAATGTATATTGTACGTTGTCCCTGTTTAAAGGGGTGATAGAATGATTATATAGGGTATTTTACACTATTCCTTAAGGTCTCCTAATAGGGTATATGGCTCTATTTGGAACAAGAGCTTTTCTTCCAGATATGGTATGCTCATTAATATTCCGAATGAGCTACGTGCTGATTGGTTTGAGCAAACTACATAGAAACACATGGGAGACTCTCATATTTCAGACACTGCTAAGTTATACATTGTTTATAGGGCTATTCCATTACAAAATTCACTTCTGAAACTTTTTTATGCGAGAAATCAACTATGTAAAGCTCAAATATGGGCCGCTTTACGAAAATGGATGGCTGATTGCAAATTTTGTCCGACTGTGTGTTGGAGTTCAGCGCCGGTGCTGCCTGTGTTGCTGCCTCGCCGCCCGGCCTGCCTTCCTTCACAGACCCCGGCCTGCTGTGAGGTACTTGGAGTTCCGTCACGACTGGCAGCCCACTGCACTCCATACCCGCGCAAAGTCACCGTCTCTTGGGCTAATGACAACCAAATGCCCCTGCCCTGACAGAGCTCCAGGACCTGCAACTCCCCTCTTCCTGCTAGCTAAATGCCCAGTGTATGTGAGTGAGAGCGCGGTCAGCGAGCTTGTTACGCCAGCAATCTCTTCCCACAGGTTTCAGTTAATCTTTTAATGTGTGTAATTATAATGTGTTGAGTTATTTAAACAAACGATTGGAGAAATAAACGCCGCTTGTCCGCAAGTCCCATTGATAGAGCCTGCGGCTGGATGTAGATTTGTAGCTACAAATCACGGATAGTTAGCTTCATTTTCAGCGTCATTCCGAGTATATTTACAGTTTGAATTTCGTCACGCCACGTATACAACATCTAACTTAATGTCTTATAAAGTTAACAACGGTGTCCGATTTCAAATTAATGAATATTTGTGAAGAGTAGGGCTTCCGTTAGCTGCAACTGTCCCTTCAATCCTAGCTACGTGTGTAGCTACAAATCACGGATAGTTAGGTTCATTTTTGGTCGTAATTCGAGTATATTTACAGTTTGAATTTCGTCACGCCACGTATACAACATCTAGCTAAATATCTTATAAAGCTAACAACGGTGTCCGATTTCAAGTTAATGAATATTTGTGAATTTCAGAGGAATTCTAAGAGGAGGCTAGCTAGCTCTCATTGATAGAGCTACATCCAGCAGCAGGCTCTATCAATGAGACTCGTGGACAAGCGGCGTTTATTTCCCCAATCGTTTGTTTAAGTAACTCAACAGTCAACACATTATAATTACACACATTAAAAGATTAACTGAAACCTGTGGGAAGAGATTGCTGGCGTAACAAGCTCGCTGACCGCGCTCTCACTCACATACACCGGGCATTTAGCTAGCTAGCCAGGAAGAGGGGAGTTGCAGGCCCTGGAGCTCTGTCAGGGCAGGGGCATTTGGTTGTCATTAGCCCAAGAGACGGTGACTTTGCGCGGGTATGGAGTGCTGTGGGCTGCCAGTCGTGACGGAGCTCCAAGTACCTTATAGCAGGCCGGGGTCTGTGAAGGAAGGCAGGCAGGGCGGCGAGGCAGGGCGGCGAGGCAGGGCGGCGAGGCAGGGCGGCGAGGCAGGGGGCGGCGAGGCAGCTACACAGGCAGCACCAGCGCTGAACTCCGACACACAGTCGGACAAAATTTGCAATTAGCCATCCATTTTCATAAAGCGGCCCATATGTGAATTTTACATAGTTGATTTCTCGCATAAAAAAGTTTCAGAAGTGAATTTTGTAATGGAATAGCAGAGATCTGCGTGACCTAGCTAGATTCAGAAGACTACCTGATCTCAGGTCAGTTGTGTAGCCTATGTAAATGTTGGGGCGTGACCGTTCTCTTAATACACCCAAGGGCTGACAAAGGTTCCGGTTTTTGGCAGGTTGACGTCAACTTCCAGCTTTGTTGAGATTCGCCCGTTTTCAGTGGCAGTTTCAAAATATGAGATTTTCATAGTAAAGGGGTGTCAATGGGATTTTGAGCTTCTATGTATGTCCTATTTACCCACCGAACTGTCGTTATTCAACTATGACAGGGTAAAATCGGTTTTGCATTCTATCACCCCTTTAAAGAAATAAAGAAATGAAAAAAATGAAAAGGCAATCGGAATCAGATGAATGTTGGTATCCAACATGGAGTCCACGAAACGTGACCACCTTGGAATCAATTGTATAACGGAATAGCTCAGAACATTTGATTCCCTAGTTGGCCAAACTCTCTCTAATATACAGCTCTGAACCAAGCTATCCTATACTACCTACACCATAGTGGTCAGAATGACATTTAATGAACAAAAACAATGACTCAATTGGTTCCTACAGCTTCCTTTCTCCACATTTGATCCCTAACAACAGAATGAACGGATGATCCACGGAGCCTTGACTCTCGTCCTGGTTTCTTTAGAGTGGTTGTTGTGTCCTGAATACTGACCTGAACATGGCTGGTATCAGAGTCCGAGTCTGCTGCTTGTCTTGGGGACCTGGTTGCTCCGCTGCTCAGGGTTCTGGTTGTCCTCCTCCATTCCTCTCTGGTCCTGAAATCCAGCAGATCTCCACTGTGGCTGCTGGACTCACTCTGGATTCTGTTCAGTACAAATCAAAGCACGCAGAGATATCCAGATGCTCTCCTCACATCCACAGAGTGTTGATAATGTGAAAACAGCTGCAGCTCTTATCTGAGGAATGCTCTGGTTTCCATGGAAACCTTTTCAAATGTACCCTCCCTCCAGCCACCAAGGACAGACTGAAATCAGCTGACTGTTCACTCCCTGAACTGCATGTTTATCTAACTATAACTCAAGGACCCTCTGTGTGTGTATGTGTGTGTGTGTGTGTGTGTGTGTGTGTGTGTGTCTTTTAAATATCTGCAGAACTGTTAATCCTACTTCACACTCGGCCTCCTGGGTACAAAATGAACTCGAAGTAGTTTGGAGAAAACAGCGTTGGATATTAGTAAACTGTGAATAAATCTAAACAACTGCAAAACAACGTTGAAAAAATGCTGCCATAGTTCTGGCTCTTCCGTGTCTACCCTTCACAATAAAAGCCCAGCTTAAATTCACTCAGAGCATTTTACTGACAGGAAACTTAATAAAAAGTTATTTTAGCCGACACTAGATATCAAACAGAACACAATTATAAGCTCCAGTGTCCTAGAACAACTACATTTTATTTGCGCTTCTGGCAATGTAAGATGTAGCCTACTTAATTATTTGATGATTTATGTATGGTATTTTTTATGTTTGAACTTTGCATCAATACAACTCTTAAAAACAAGACTTGTTTGTTTAAAGGAACACGCCCACTTATTGGGAATTTAGCTTATTCACCGTAACCCCCAGAGTTAGACAAGTCAATACATACCTTTCTCATCTCAGTGCGTGCTGTAAGGCTGTCTGACGCCGCCAGGGGCATCAGGCCAGCACAGATCCTGCAGGTGAATGGTTCCAGTAATCCTACTGCTCCGAATTGTGACAAAAGTGATGAAATAACGCCAACATGTTCCTATTTACATGTTTTGATTTGTAGAGTCACAGCGTGTACAAAAAACAACGTAACATGAGACACAGCAGTCTTCTACCCCTAAACAAACCGGGAACTATATTCTCAGACAGGTTGTTGCAAAGCAAATCATTCCGCCCAAGTACTATATTCTTCCGCCTGAGAATATGATGGATGAGCGTTACTGCGCAGCCTCCAACTGAGCTTGAAGACGTAGATGTGACGTGAGCAACCTGTCTGAAAGTTGGAAGTCTTCTGGTAGCTGTGCCAAGAGAAATCTCACAGAGACGGAGAGTGTAGGTATATGTAAGGAGATAACATAGGCACAGGCTAATTATTGCTATCTAAAATGCTAGTTAACTTTAGTAATTAAACTTAAACAGCTAATGTAAGTCGAAACTGCCTGCAAGCTTCTCCTGTACTATACAGTAATTCCTCTACTGTGCGACAGTAAGTCCCGTGGTTATGACACCACCGTTATGACACGCCTATTTTTACAAAAACGTCTGCTACATAGTCATAATGTGAGATACAAGGTAATGGAGCCTTTTATACATTGTCGTGTTTCTTTAGAAATTAACAATGGACAAATAAAGTCTTTAAACACTTCAGATGTAAAGTTATTCACTGTCAAAGTGATGTCAAAATGAATGGCAGTCAATGGGATGCTTACGGGGGGTGAGCATCAAAATGGCGCCATAGGAGTTACGCAGGAGAGGCTTACCCCCTTGGCATTTACTAGCGTGCAGTTTCAACCTTTCCCCAGTAGCGGTTCTTGGCATGGGCAAAGCGGGCAGCTGCCCGGGGCGGCATGCTTTCATGACACATGGGAGTGGCGGCACGAGCACTTAAAAAAACAATCCCTGGCTGAAACAGACTCTGTTGAGAACTAAAAGAAGGCTAGATAGTAGAAGTTCACGAAAGGAATCCAACTTGGTAAAAAAAAAAAGACAATGCTGCTCTGTGTGTGTGTGCGTGCGTGCGTGCGTGCGTGCGTGTCAGTGTGAACGCCTGTCCTACTAAAGCAGAGAATTAGCTCCACACATAGTTCGTTATAGGCTAAGTGTTAAATATATTTGGAATATCCTTCGAAATATTCACATTTTACATGAAAAAGGTTATTCTCAGATGTGTCCAGTATGGGACGTTGCATAGCATTACTGTATGTGCTGGGGTACATTTTCACATAGTTTAGATGCAAGTGGACAAGTATTATCCCCCATATTGATATAAATACACCCAAAACATGCTTTTGGGGATATTGTAGTCAAATATAGTGACTGTGATGTCATAAAGCAGCAACAAAGTAATCAGTATTTTCTGTCTTTAAAAAATCTACTAATCGATTAAAGGTTAAGGCTGGTGATGGGCTGTATTTATTAATCAATAAATCCCATTAAAGATCCAAATCACAGCCTGATAAATCTTCTTCCTCCAAAAACTCAAAATCAATGAGCAACATCAACCTGCTGTCGAGTCTCCAATGTGTTTCTATGTATTTTGCTCAAACCAATTAGCACGTAGCTCATTCTGAATATTCATGAGCATACCATATTTGGAAGAAAAGCTCTTGTTCGAAATAGAGCCATATTCACAGGGTAGTTAAGGGCCTAATAAAATGGCATTCGGGCAATTTTCAGCCCAACCAATGTAACATACCCCATTAGGAGACCTTAAGGAACAGTGTAAAATACCCTATATAATCATTCTATCACCCCTTTAAAAACACATCAATGAGCAACATTGTTAGGAAGTGATTATCTAGTGGTACACATGTCATACTGTACATACTACAGTGCATGTAAATACATAAGTCAAGGTTCTTTCATTCATTCATTCACTGAATTCTATGACTATATATATTAGGGCTGTCAGTTTAACGCGTTATTAACGGCGTTAACGCAAACCCATTTTAACGCCGACAATTTTTTTATCGCGCGATTAACGCATAGACAGTTAAAGAAGGATTAACGTTCTTTCGGATCTAGCTAGACCGGAAGCAAAATTATGAATCCCACTATGGCCACGCGGCATAAACATTCAAATGAAAAATAACACTCAGCAACCTAGCTAACCCGTTTCACACACACACACAGACAGACGGAGACAGACACACACACGCAAAACAGCTGAGCGCAGACACGGGAGAGTGGAGAGGATCGCAAATTGAGAAGAGGAAAGAAAACACTGAGAAACATCGAGAGACACTGTTATGGGTCAGTGTCTGTCTCCCTGTCCCAGCCTGTTTTCCTGTTTCCCCTTTCCCTTATGTGTGTGTTGTCTGTGTCTGTCTGCGTGTCACTCAAGAGGATTTAGGTCTAGGGGCGTGGCCACTCTCACCTGCTCTGCTCCAGCCAGCTGCAGATCATTCCAGTAATCAACCAACAGCCAGCTGCAGCTCACTCCAGTAATCAACCAACAGTTATCTACCCGGGCTGTTCACCTCTTCAGCGCCAGTTCGTTGCAACCATTCCTGTGGTGACATGGCTCCACTCTGTGCTCGAGAGAATTCAGTCCTGTTTCTAGCATACCTGTTGCCTCCTTTGTGCTTGTCTCACGCTTCCCATCTCTGTTCAGATCCCGCCTCTGGACCTGCTGCTTTTCGGTTCTCATCTGCCTCCTCGCTGCCTGCTCACCTCGCAACTCCGTTCTCAACCAGCCTTTCCACCCAGCTCTCGTCTTCGCTGCCTGGCCACACACCCGCCGTCTGATCTCCAGCTTCGACTCCACCTGGAGCTGCTCTCCTGGCCATTCCCTCCTGCACTATCCACATTGTGTCCAATAAAACACTGCTAACCGCTCATCTGTGTTTGTGTGCCTGTTCTCAGTCCTGGGTCCGACTAGAGCCTAACAGACACTAGTTAGCTTGGAAACTATCTAAGTGGAATAACGAAGCTGAAGAGGTGTAGCTACACTACGGCACTTTTCCTGTCTAAAAGCCGTGGTTTAGAACAAACGTTGGGCTAGTGTGCCTGGCTAAAGTTGGAGCTTACTGACTAGCTAGCTAAAGTTGGAGCTAACGGCGGAGAGTTGCTGGTTCGGAGGACGCTGATTTTGGACTGGAGTGGACAACAGCGTGTTTCCCTGCTGAGGAGGACTTTGCCGTAGCTGGTGACTGGTTTTCGTGTTTGAGCTGTGTTTCTTGGACTAACCGCTAACTGTAAGTTGGATTTCTGTGTGTTTGCTTCACTGAAGATAATGTCCTGCTGGCTGCTGCATGTTTTTTTTCTCCTCTCGGCGTGTGTGTGTGTGTGGGTGTGGTTTGAGTAAGTTTTACGTTGAAATGCTGTAGGGGAGGAATCATTTTGTGTAGCTGGAGTGTTTTAAGTGGAAACTGATAGAGAAACTGGTAAAGGGGTAGCTAGTTGTGTGTAATATCATTTGAAGAAATATTGCTTGTTAGCCTATTTGAAGGGTGTGATTTGGGTTATGTTTTTTTTGTTATTCAATCTAACGGCTAAATGTTATTTTATACATTTAAGTTATTGTTCAGTAAGCGGTACCTTTTTTGTTAAAGAGTTGTCTGAGGTCAGTTATTCCAATACAGCACAATAGATTTGCTGGTTAAAAGTAGGGTGGGATATGACTAATCCAAAATTGGTCAATCTTCGTGGTAGCTACTTTAAAGAAATGAACCCAAACACTTCATCATTCCAGTCTGAAGTTACGTATTGCAGCTTGGGCATTGCACTTGACAAAGCAAGTTTCTCAAGTCAAATATCCTATATGGCTTTAATAGAAAAAGGTATTTTGAACTTGGACAAAGTGATGTCAGTACAGAGTACAAATAGTCAATGCCAGTGTTTAAGAACACAAATGTGGGGGGCTGGTACATGAAGTCACTGGTTAAAGTAACCACAGTAGCTGCAAGTAGTGCATCAGTTTTTTAAATCAGTTTTTTTTATAATTATAAGCCCATCATGGATCACATTGATCAGGCTTGAGGCATCAGGCATGAGGCAGTACTATCTGCAGTGGAAAATGGAGGTAACAGTGTTAAGTTTTTCAATAAAAAAAACATTTGCACAAAGCAAGCCGATCCACTTTTCCATGTTGATAAGAGCATTAAAACGAAAAAATATAATGGGACAAAGAGAAATCAAGGGACATTTAGAATAGATAAAAATGTGTAATTAATCATGAGTTAACTATGACATTAATGCGATTAATCGCGATTAAATATTTTAATCGTTTGACAGCGCTAATATATATATATAAATATATTGAACATTTTGACCGAAAAGCTGAAAAATAATAATTTTGATACTAAAGGAAAGTGTCTTTTTTCTCTGATTTCTGGAGAAAAAAAGTTGAATATGCTGAGAAAACAAAGATACACGGACAACTGAAGTCAGAATATTTTCAGAAGCAGGGTGAAAATTGCCGTCGGAACATTCCTCGCAAAAGTCGGGATTTATAAAGAATTTCCATGCGTAAAAATGTGCCCAGTTTTCCGCAACCTTTTGACCAGGCGTGTGATCGTGCATAATGCTCACAAGGTTTTGAAGACTATGTTTTAGTGAACTACGATGGTAACACGAAATATCACATGGATACTCTGGATGCATAGCGCACAGCCTGCATGTGAGCACACTCTAAATTTTAATAATAAAGAAATATTATGCTATTTATTATTTCTTCAAACTCATTGGCCTTGTCTCATTTTCTGTGAAGAACATAACAAATAACTTATTTTCAATGACTGCACATGGTACAACCCCCTACACATACAGTTGTGTTCAAAATAATAGCAGTCCAACATTATTAACCCCCTAAATCAAATTTTTTGGTAGAAGTGATATTTCTACATGGCAAATCATTTACTAGTAAGTGTTGTACAGTCATAGAAAACCAACAGACCCAGTCATGACATGCATGCTGCTCATTCTGTGTAATTGAATCTGTAATTGAAAGGGGCATGTTCAAAATAATAGCAGTGTTGTGTTCACTTAGTGAGGTGATTGATTCTGTGAAGAAACAGGTGTCAGTTATGGCCCATATTTAAGGAAGGAAGGAAGCTAATGGTGTGCATGCTAGTTATAGTGCATTTCACACTGAAATACTTAGCAAAATGGGTCGTTCCAGACATTGCTCTGAGGAACAGCGGACTTTGATTAAAAAGTTCATTGGAGAGGGGAAAACATATAAAGAAGTGCAGAAAATTATAGGCTGCTCAGACAAAATTATTTCAAATGCATTGAAATGGCATCCAAAGCCTGAACGACGTGGGAAAAAATGGTCAACTACCATTCGAATGGATCGAAGAATAGCCAAAATGGCAAAGGTTCAACCAATCATCAGCTACAGGAAAATCAAAGAAGACTTAAAGTTACCTGTGAGTACTGTTACGATCAGAAGGTTATGTGAAGCAAAGCTATCAGCTAGAAGCCCCCGCAAAGTCCCATTGCTGAAAAAAGACATGTACTGAATAGGTTTAAAATTGCCAAAGGACACACTGACTGGCCAAAGGAGAATTCTGTGAACTGTGCACCGTGGCTCCGTCTGGAGCTCAGCACCGTCCAAGACGATTGTGATTGGTTTAAAGAAATGCCAATAAACCAAAGCAGGTTTTTCTCCCATCCAGGAATGCTGTGTGGACTAGCCAGACCTTCCTCTGCAGCACTGTGGAGGAAGGTCTGGACATGCGAGACTAGTGTGAAAGGAACCCTACTCCTAAAATAAAATAAACCAGGTTCTCTTGAACTTTTATGCTCTTGACTTCTGCAGATTTTTTCCCCTAAAAACCCTGTTAACATTGGGCCTCATTCACCAATATCTTAAGTTTTCTCTTAAATATGTTCTTAAGAAGGTTCCTAAGAAAAGTCTACGTCGGATTCATGACGTGTTCTTAAACAGCAGATTTGTTCGCATCTGTGTTCTTAGGATTGATGAATCCCACGTCTTCGTAACTGAAAGCGTGTGCCAGTTGTTCGTAATTAGCATAAGAAAACGCCCCGCAAATTCCCATATAAGGACATGACACTTCCTGTGCACCTCCTGGGAGACAGGTTTTCGGAGATTGGCGGAGCCGCGGTGAAGGAAGTACTGAATCTCAGTACTTAAATAAAATTACAAATAACTAGAGACATATTTACTTTAGTAAAAGTAGAAGGTGTCCACTAGCCTACCATAAACAAGGCCTGGCTTTTAAAAGAAGTTCCTATCCTAACCAGCATATAAGTAAGTAATCGTCACCTTTATTGTTGTCACATAGTCACAAGTACTAGCGAAATTATCAATCAACCTGACCATACATATACAAACATACAATATACAATGGGGTAGACAGGACAGGAAGACAGGGTATTAAGGAAAAGAATACAGCATGACATCAGGATAGGTGAGGAGAAAAAAAGGGCAACTCCCAGACTGTGCTCCTATAGGAGTACAGTCTGGGAACAGGAAAAAAAACACCTCAGCAACATAAGCACATAACCAGTACAAGAGCACACGAGACATGCAATGGGGAAAGGGGTGTTGGGGTTGAGGTAAACCAGCACAGGCAAGCAGCCATCCGGTCCTGCAGCCATAACGGCGCTGGTCACAGACCCGCCTGCCTGACTTTGGGTACAAAGCGGAGAAGGCGCTGGATGGGGGCTGGGTGTGATTGCATATCTGTATATATGTAAGAGTTTGTGTGTGTGTAGGCCTGAGTAGTCAAGCTGCGTCTGGCCCCCGTAATCTGGCTGTCTCAGTCCGCACGATTGTCATTGCGATACACAGTCAGTTGCCATGGAGTCAGCCTTGAAACAGGACCCAGTCCGAGTCAACAATCAACAGGTGTCTGTGGGAGTCAGGTAAGGAACGCAAGAGTGTGCTCCACTGCATTGCTCCAGGAGGAATGATTATTCAACACCGGCCTCGGCCAAGGCCAGCGCTGGTTCAGGGAGCCGAAAAGATAAGATTGGAATTTGTTTTGTCTTGGGGCCAGAGCCACAGTTAGTCACTCTCCACGTCTCTGAAATGTCCCCTCCGGTCTCCGCATCGATCAAATTTCCTTGCCAAAGCCGTGAGTTTCCCCGAGATGTTGTCCAGCCTATCCAGATATATCCAGATATAACGGAGAATCGTAATGCGGTTGGTTTTATTCATGGATGTATTTTATTTTCTTTAACCATGCAACTAAGCAAATAACGTGTGTGAAGCAGCGCAAATGGGGAGATGTGAAGAGGTCCAGCCAAATAAATAAGATATGAAGGCGTCTTACGCAGCCTGGCGGAGGAGTAAACGACGCTGTGGTGATAAATAGATATAGCAACTTTGATTTAAAAATGGGAATAATAAAAACAAACGTTTTCATTTTCACTTTTACCGGGGGCTGTATTACCGAGGGTCAGCGGTGCTGCGCCCCAGCTCTGCAGCACCGGAGCCGGCTTGGATCAGCGGTGCCCCATATATACAGTATCTACGGCAACCAAACTTTACTGGTGAGACAAACGTGTGACGGTCAGGAAGACGTTTTGGCAGGGGGGAAACTGAAAACGGAACATTGAAGAAATGTAGTGGAGTAGAAAGTATAGATAATTGCTGCAAAATGTAACAAAGTAAAAGTCAAAAGTAGGCTATGCACTATTGTGTCTACTTAAGTAAAGTACAGATACGTGAAAAATGTACTTAAGTACAGTTAGGACGAATTTGTACTTTGTTACATTCTACCACTGCATTTTGGCCCTAATAGCGATCAATCACCAAATAACGCAGGATTTAATCAGTTTAATTGCTGATGTAAATTGCAGTGCTAGTGTTTTTTTTGCGTAATGTTTTTGTTTTCAACAAACGATTAGAACTACATTACAGTACAATACTATCTTTGTAAACGACTGCAGAATTAAATAAAATTGTCATCACTCAAATGTGCGTAAGAGTGCTTTTCAGTGTTCGTAGATTTTGTTCTTAGCTAAGAACAAATCCAAGTTAAGAAAACATTAGTGAATGCCAGAATCTTCGTAAAAAGTGCATAAGAAGGGTTTAAGAACACATTTCTTCATAAGAATGGTTGGTGAATGAGGCCCATTGTTCCTACCTTCCCCTTCATCATCTTCACTCTTCACAGGGACAGGAGTGAATGGGAACTTGGTGATATCAGCCTCCTCCAGCCCTTGAAGCTGCTCTCCCTCCTGAGAGAGAGATTGCAGGGTTTCCCCCAGAAAAGTTGTTTAGCTCGGTGGCCAGTATGAAAATGAGACTCTAAAAAGCTAGAAGACTCCATAGGGCCCTACATGAAGTCAAAAACAACTATGGTCAGAAATCCTTTTTTTATATAGACACCAAAATTTGGAATGACATTCCCCATCACATTCAAACATTATCATCCATCACACATTCTTGATAGTCATGCACACATTGATTGTTCACGTATTATTGTTTAGTCTTGTTTGTCCGTATTTAATGTCTGATTTGTTTGTATCTGCCTAGTCCATGATAATGTCCTGTATAAATGTGCCGAAATTGTGTTCAATGTTCTATGTTGCTGCAGAACAGGAACCTGCTGGAAACTAGTTTTTAAACTGAGTCAGGCCCGTTTATATTGTAACTTAATTGTTGCTTTTAAATTTTCCTGTATAATAAATGAAATAAAAATGAAATGAGTGCTACAAGCTAACTGGAGATTTTAAAATATGACTATGTCTAAGTACCGGTTAAGAAGACTTGAATTGTCATGTTTTTGTATCTTGTATTTGTTCTTGTTACAGACACACACACACACAAATGCACACACACAGACACACGCACACACAGAGACACACACACACACACACACACACACACACACACACAGACAGAGACACACATTCTCTCTCTCTCTCAGTGGTTACAATACTGTGCTGTTGTGTTCCAAGGTGAAAATGACTACTATGTAACCATCACCTATACATTCTTAACCCTTGTGTTGTCCTTCGGGTCCCAGTGACCCGAAGGACAACACAAGGATTATGTACTTCCGTTTACTTTGTTGAGAATTGCTCTCTAAACAAGGGTTAATACAGCACCTTAGTTCTTGTTTGTACAGCATTTTGGTCAGCTTAAACTGTGTTTAAATGTGTTCTAGAAATAAACTTTACTTACTTACTTTAAAAGAAACAGGGTTTAGAGAGCAATTCTCAACAAAGTAAACGGAAGTACATAATCCTTGTGTTGTCCTTCGGGTCACTGGGACCCGAAGGACAACACAAGGGTTAAGGGAATACCTATTAAATAAGAATCTTTGTTTATCTAGAAAACAGACCCGAAATCACCATCACCAAACACACCAGACTCCATGTAAATAATCACAACTTTTAGCATGTATAGAGCCAGCATATTACCACATGTAAATGTGTGAATTAAGAGTTTATTTCAACCAAACCAGAGTGGTGATTGTTGGAACAGTGGAAAAACGAACCAAGACGGCTTTTGATAGTTTTATTGTGTTTCTGTCTACTTTGAATGCAGTGTGTTTTACGATGATAAAAATACTTACAAATGCTTATTTACAAACATCCTTTCGTCATATCGTTGCTGAGAGAACAGATCACAAAAAGGATCACGTGAAGGTTTAATGACCAAACCTGCTCTGTGTAACCGAAGCTGAGGGTTGAAAACAGCGTCCAGTAGCTCCCGTTGTCGCTCGTTCTCCTCTTTTGAACGACAAAGTTCCTCCTCGTACTCTGCTATCGTTCTTTCAAACAGCCCAAATATCTCTTCAGCAGCCGCAGTTAGTCGCTGCTCCACCAACGCTCTCAGCATCTGGACTTTACACATTTTACCTCTTTCTCAACACAACAAAGATAGTCTGCTAACACACCTTTCTGCTAGATGCCATCTTGTTAAAAGTGTGAACAAAGAGACTCTGCTAAGGGACTGTTTGTTATTTATTTCAGGGGCCCCCGGAGGTGTTTTGGGACCTTTAGTCAAAATCGACATGACCCTCCCCTCGCCAGTGATAATTTTTCTATGACCCTCCAAAACAATTTGGAAAAAACGAATGACCATCCCCCAACAATTTATCAATACCTTCTGCACTGGTTTGCACTTGGCAAAGATATACAGATTCCCATTGTTTTTTTACAGCAATGACATACGTGACTAAACCTCTGCATTCTCATCTGATGCATCCCACTCCTCTGTTATTGTGTGGGGGCCATTTCAGTAGATTTACTCACTAAAATAGTTGTGGAAACACAATAAGCATGGAAACTAAATGCATACTTCCTGCATTACTGCATTACTTATATACTATAATATATATATATATAATACTAATGTCACAAACCGACTCAATGCATGTGACAAAAGAGGGGAGACCAAACAGGTTAAAATGCCAATTAAGTGTTTATTGCAACATAAAGAAACTACTATTAACAAAAGAATCAAAACAGATGTAGAATCAGTGTTATCAGTAGTGTAAGCGATGTATGTGTGAGTGAAAGATAAGTAAGCAAATGACAACTGCAACAAAAGAAACAAACCAAATCCAAACCAAGAGATGTGGAACCTAGGAGCAGGAGAATGAAGAGCCAGAACAATCAAACATGACTTGTATAAATAGTATTGGTTGAGGCCTACCCAGGTGTCCACTAATCAAGTAACGAGCCCTCCCAAACTGCCAGCTCAGCCAATCAAGCCAAAGAAGCCAACAGCAGGCAGAAAAGGGAGGGTTCGTAACACTAAGTTACTCCGTAAACTAGTATTCACATGAAATAAAACATTGAGACCATTCAGCAAAGCACTCTGGGTAACATTCAACACACAAACTGGTTGCTATGGACTCGTCACTAGGCTTCCTCCACTTCGCCGTTTAAACAAAGTGGAATAAACCTAAGTCCAAATCTACACAAAACCCGCAATCAATTAGTAAGCTGACATCAAATGTGGCATTTAGGAAACCTTTATTGTAACCTTGGCACGGTAAGATGTCCAGATTATGTGTTGTAAGTGTTGCGCTTGGTCGGGAGTGTTGCGTCACTTTTTGATGCACTGAGTTGGGACGTATGTTTAACTGACACGCGGGACAAGAACGGGACAGTTAGGGTTAGAAAAAGATGGGGGGGTGGGGTTATAAAATGTATGTTTCAGGGACAAGAGCGGGATACGAAACCTGGTCTCCTGGAGGAAGTCCTGTGTTGTTTGACCCATCCACTGCCCCAACCTCCCACCCTAAGCGATATTTCAGCCTTTCACACTACTCTCTAGTGTTGTCTCCCTTAATACTACGTCATCTTACAGCACCGCAGAACTGCTGCTCTGCCCGGTGCAAAGGATGCTTATTGCGTCGTATCTGACCAAGCGTCCGTATTTGATGAGTTGGGAGTGAGAACGGGTCTAAAGCGGCCATAGTGAGGTTAACGTTCCACTTCCTCTGAAACAGACAGTTACGTTCTCTATGCCCTGGTGACTGACTGACAGGCTGCAAGTTGTAGGGCAAAGCAACTTTTATTTCAGCAACAAGGCAATTCAAAACACTTTACACAAAACATTAAAGAGCAGTTAAAAACTTTCATGAAAGAGACAAAAAAAAATAATTACAGGCTACAATGGAATAAGCTACAAATACAAGAATAACAGCTGCAGCGTAAGAAATTAATAATTATTTGATTTGATAAGATAAGATAGACTTTATTAATCCCACACTGGGGAAATTCCTATGCTACGAAAAATAATTACACACATCAGAATAACAAAAATACACATTAAGTAGACATAGGACAAAAAATATACATAAAGTATAAGAAATAGAAAAAATAGAATTAGTTATTAAAATAATAGTAATAAAAACAAACATACTGTATTTACACAATAAACACAGATGAGTAAGATGCGGAAGAATAGAAATGACATATTGCACAGTTGGAGGTAACAGAGTAATAAATATATAAATATGAATAGTGTAGAATATTGCCAAGTGATGGCTCATATTGCAGAAACAGCTAGCAGTGCTACATTAAAGCAACACTATGTAACTTTTCCCGATTCCCCGCTTGGAACTACAGCTGTTGCAACCCCTCCAACCCGGCCGAATGGGTCTCCCATTGCGAAGTTGTAAAGTCCAGAAAAAAAGAAAAGGACACACAGCTAATCTCCACAGTTGTACATCCATATATGCACATTAGAGCTGCAAAGATTAATCGATTAGTTGCCAACTATTTCGATAATCAATTAGTCGGTTTGAGTAATTTTTTAAGACGAAAGTAAACATTCTTTGATTCCAGTTTGTTAAATGTGAATATTGTTCTAGTTTCTTCTCTCCTCTGTGACAGTAAACTGAATAAAACAAGACATGTGAGGACGTCATCTTGGGCTTTGGGAACACTGATCCACATTTTTCATAATTTTCTGACATTTTATAAACCAAACAACCAATCGATTAATCGAGAAAATAATCAACAGATTAATCGACTATGAAAATAATTGTTAGTTGCAGCCCTAATGCACATACGTTGAAAAACAGTTTGGAAGAAGAATAAAACGCGAAAAAAGAAATATGAGAAATACACAAAATTTCACAGAAAAGGCTCAGAGCTGCTGCAACAGGCTACCACACACACGGCACCATCTTGTAAACTGATGTTGATACATAAAGTTTTTGTTTGATATTTGAGAAGTTTTGCTTGGATTTAAAGGCACAAACATTAGTCGATGTCACCAGTTTTAGAAGAGTCTCCAGTCTGGTCTTCAGTCTCTGGTTGTAAAAGTGAATGTGAGTTCCTGGCTGGTTCTAGTGCTCCACAGTCCTCTCCATCAGCTTCTGTTTCCATTGGACCAACACATTTATGTGTTTTTACATCAGAACGCCAGGCAAATCTTTTGTTACAAACACTGCAGCTGAATCTTTTCTCTCCTGTGTGGACTGCCATGTGTGGCCGTAAACTTCCTCTCTGTGTAAAAGATTTTTTACAGACTGAGCAGCTAAAAGGTTTTTCTCCTGTGTGAGTTCTCATGTGTGACCGTAAATCTCCACTCTGTGTAAAAGATTTCTTACAAACTGAGCAGCTGAAAGGTTTTTCACCTGTGTGAGTTCTCATGTGTGTCTTCAGATCTGACTTGTAGCCAAATCTTTTATCACAAATTGAGCAGCTGAAAGATTTTTCTCCTGTGTGGATTCTCATGTGTTTCTGTAAATTTTCACTCTGTGTAAAAGATTTATTACAAACTGAGCAGCTAAAAGGCTTCTCTCCTGTATGAGTTATCATGTGTTTCTTTAGGTGTTGACTATAAGTGAAAGCTTTACCACACTCAGAGCAGCTAAAAGGCTTCTCTCCTTTGTGGATTCTAATGTGTTTCTTTAAACTTCCTCTCTCTGTAAAAGATTTATTACAAACACTGCAGCTAAAAGGCTTTTCTCCTGTGTGGATTCTCATGTGTAACCGTAAATTTCTAGACATTAAAAATGTTTCCTTACAAACTAAACAGCTGAAAGTTTTCTCTCCTGAGTGAGTTTGCATGTGTCTCTTCAGATTTGACTTGCGATCAAATTTCTTCCCACACTCAGAGCAGCTGAATGGTTTCTTACGCCTTGAATCATGTTTCAATGAGTTTAAAGCAGACTGAGGTTCTCTGGTCTCCTTCCAATCAGCACTGTTATCAGTCTCAGGTTCAGACAAATCTCCAGTCTGGTCTTCAGTCTCTGGTTGTAAAAGTGGATGTGAGTTCCTGGATGGTTCTGGTCCTCCACAGTCCTCTCCATCAGCTTCTGTTTCCATGTGTTGAGTTTGTCTTTGATGAAGCTGTGAGGACTGAGCTTCCTCTTCATCATCTTCACACTTAACAGGGACAGGAGTGAATGGGAACTTGGTGATATCAGCCTTCTCTAGCCCTTTAAGCTGCTCTCCCTCCTGACTGTTCCACAGTTCCTCCTGTTCCTCTTTAATGTGTGGGGGGGGCTCTGGCTCCTCCTGGTCCACACTGGAGCTACACTCCTGCTGCTCAGGGGGAACCTCTTCTTTAACCACCAACAGCCGCTGAACATCTGCAGGAAACAGGAAACACACAGAGAGAGACGTTAACACAGAGAGACAGAATTAACAGTACAGAGTCTCCTTTCAAATCTCTTTACGTGATAAAAAAAAACTGGTATTTAATGTTTCTGCATTCTAACTTTCAGCCCGAGTGCTGTAAAAACTGACAATTATACCTAAGGCGTATCTCACTCTTATTTAATTTTCTGGTCTGGTTTGAATCCTACTTAAAGAACAGGGACTACTTTTGTGTCTATAGATAAACATCCGAGTGGACTAATATGAAATGCGGAGTTCCCCAAGGCTCCATTCTGGGGCCTCTTCTGTTTAACATCTACATGCTTCCACTATGGAGTTATATTTCTATCTTTATTCAAGAGCGCATTCCTCACTGATATTACGTTCAGATTTTGTAATATTTTCCCTCAAAATCTTGCTCTCACACTTAAATAGTCACTGCTCGCACTTGGATTTGCTCTGCTTGTGCTCAAACTTTCTGCTTGGCCTCAGATATGTTGTTGTTTGGACAGATTTCCTGCTCTCAGCTTTGGCCCTTCTCCTCACATTCAGGTTGAGTCTGCACGCTTGCAAATCTTCTCCTCACGGATTTCTCCTGCGCGGTCAGATTTTTTTGTGTTACAATCCTCTCAAAATCCCCCAACCAATAAAATGCCAGCTGTAGTGTTGACCAATGAAATGATTCCTGCCCTGTTGAGGGTGTGTTTGCTTTACGTTGAACTGTCTGTTGCGGGCAAGTTGCTCAAGTTTATTTATACCCTCCGTCGATTGCTTTATTATTAGTATATGTCAACAATGTGCACAGAATGGTGGACGCACTTTCACCTTCACCCATCATGAAACAGGAAAAAGCTTTGAAGTGGGACATATCAAGTTAGGTCCACAACTACGAGGGTGAGTAACATAAATTAAGCACGTAGCATATGGCGCTAGCATATAGCCTAGCTTGATGTCCATAAACTATTAGATTGTCTTTATAGAGTTAAGCTAGGTTGAACGACATATGACGGACAGTATGTGTATGTGTGATGACCCCACTTGTTAATTTGTATTTTAATAAAGCGCGATCCCATCAACACCCAGTCACATGCCTTCTCAAACCTGACGGCGGTTCCTCTCTCTCCTTCACAACTTCACAATTACCTTCTGTTTCCATGTATTGAGTTTGTCTCTGATGAAACTGTGAGGACTGAGCTTCCTCCTCATCTTCAGTCTTCACAGGGACAGGAGTGAATGGGAACTTGGTGATATCAGCCTCCTCCAGTCCTTGAAGCTGCTCTCCCTCCTGACTGCTCCACAGTTCCTGCTGTTCCTCTTTAATGTGTGGGGGAGGCTCTGGCTCCTGCTGGTCCACACTGGAGCTACACTCCTGCTGCTCCTCTTCACCAACAATCACTTCCAGAACGTCTGGAGGTAAAGCTGAAACACAGACAGACATACATTAAATATCAGTCTCGACAATACTTTGCTAATTAGCTCACTCTGATGAGGACTCCGCCCCATAATGAAATCATCCGATTTATCCCAGGTCTCCAAAGATCATCATACAAAACTGAACTTCCAAAACCCTTAACAAAAACCTCATGCCTCCACTCGGCTCCAGCTGTAAAAGCTGTTTTGTTTTAACGCTCGCAGGTGCCTGTTCAACTCTTGATTGTTGAATTGGTGCGTGAAGGATAACATCTGCGAGTGTGAAATTATATAATTTGCTCGTGAGTATGTTTTATCACACTTGCAAGATATGACATAATCGTAACTTCATAGAAAACCTCCTTTTGTATGAAAACTGATGACATTAAAAGAGTAGCTTCTTATTGTATAAGTGGTGCACGGAGCAAAAGTCTGTATTGCTGCTGTGCATGCTCTCTACTTATTTTACAATCTTCTTGTCAGAATGTTTTTCTGCCACAAACGCAAACGTTCCTTCGGTTGAACTCGCCGTATAAGGGCGCGGCTTGCTGGGCCCTATTTCAAGTAGAAGGTTTAACAAACTCTGAGTCTAACCCTGATCTGTGAGTTGATTTATCCTGAGATGGGAAACTGAGTTTTCGGTTTCAGAACAGCTGATATGACCACCACAATAAAAAGGCAGCATGAATGGAGCCATGACACTATGATTCACCATGGTAACAACCACAAACTAACGGCGGAAATACAGCGAGTTAAAGGGGTGATAGAATGATTATATAGGGTATTTCACACTGTTCCTTATAGTCTCCTAATGGGGTATGTAACATTGGTTGGGCTGAAAATGGCCAGGTTGATATTTTATTGGCCCTTATGCATCCCTGTGTTTTGGCCCTATTTGTAACAAGAGCTTTTCTTCCAAATATGGTATTCTCATGAATATTTAGATGAGCTGCGCGCCTGATTGGTTGAGTGAATGGTGCACATAAATAAAAAACATAGAGATTGCGCAGCGATTGGTTTGGCAAATCCCCAATACACACACATTAGAGACGCGCTGCTTGGGTTGAGCGAATCCCCAATACACACACATTAGAGAAGCGACAGAATCTCATATTCCAGACACTACAATGTTTCCTTACCAAATTCACTTCTGAGACTTTTTTATGTGAGAAATCAACTATATAAAGCTCAAATATGGGCCGTTTTACGAAAATTGATGGCTAATTGCAAATTTGGTAACACTGTGTTAAGCGGCGGTGCTGCTGCCTCGCCGCCCGGCCTGCCTTCCTTCACAGACCCCGGCCTGCTGTGAGCTCGACTGAGCTCCGTTACGGCTGGCAGCCCTGACAGAGCTCCAGGGCCTGCAACTTCCCTCTTCCTGCTAGCTAAATGGCCCGTTGTGTGAGAGTGAGAGCGCAGTCAGCGAGCTTGTTACACCAGCAATCTCTTACCACATGTTACACACATGTCACGCCACTTATACAACATCTAACTAAATGTCTTATACGGTGTCCGATTTCAAGTTAATGAATATTTGTGAAGATTAGCTAGGGGTTTCGTCAGCTGCGACTGTCCCTTCAATCCTAGCTGTGTGTAGCTAGCTACAAATCACGGATAGTTAGCTTCATTTTCGGCCTAATTCGAGTATATTTACAGTTTGAATTTCGTCACGCCAGTTATACAACATCTAACTAAATGTCTTATAAAGCTAACAACGGTGTCCGTTTTCAAGTTAATGAATATTTGTGAAGACTAGCTAGGTGTTTCGTTAGCTGCGACTGTCCCTTCAATCCTAGCTGTGTGTAGCTACAAATCACGGATAGTTAGCTTCATTTTCGGCCTAATTCGAGTATATTTACAGTTTGAATTTCGTCACGCCACTTATACAACATCTAACTACATGTCTTATAAAGCTAACAACGGTGTCCGATTTCAAGTTAATGAATTTTTGTGAATTCCAGAGGAATTCTAAGAGGAGGCTAGCTAGCTCCATCCTGCCGCAGATTTTGTCCTCAGATTGAACAAAACTTATTCAAAGTCAAACCGAATAAGTGAATCTTACGCAGAGATGAAAACGTTCATTGTCCAGGCAGAGGTAACATTTTGTGAGGTTCAGGGCCGTGCAGAGACCTTTGGAGGGGCAGGTGCTCAAAGTATAAAAGGGGCACATGGAACAAGGCTTTAAATAGGGCTGTGCTCAAAATATCAATACATCAATATATTGTGACACATTCCTTTCTGCTACGTGTATCGATACGGATGCTTCTGTATTTATACGGCAGCAAATGTTGTTATGCAGTTTTGAAAAACAATCAGAATAGAAAAGACCATTTTAAGGTCAAAAGTTTAAAAAACTATTTTCTTTGCACCTATTAATAACTCTGGAATTACAAACTGAAGTGTCTTAAATTGCCCCAATCTGAAGGCTTTTTCTTCTCTGTTATACAGAATAGTAAAGAATAGTAAACTCTGTCTAGGACATCGTCATTATACAAAATTAACGTGGCCCGTTTCATACAGTACAGTATATTTTTATTTAATGCCTTATCAGCAGGGGTTAAATTGGGTTTTGTTATAATAATAATAATAATAATAATAATAATAATAATAATAATAATAAATTGAATTTATATAGCGCTTTTCATGGACTCAAAGTCGCTTTACAGGGCAGGGTAGATTATAAAAACATAACAAAACGAGCAAACAAAACAAGTAGAACAAAACAAGATACAGATGAAAAAGGGAGGGGGGCAGGTGGACTATGGGTAGGCTGAGGTGAACAGATGGGTCTTGAGGCGGGACTGAGGGAGGAACGGTTCAGAGGTGCGGATCTCTTGGGGAGGGAGTTCCAGAGCCTGGGAGCTGCTCTGGAGAAGGCTCTGTCCCCAAAACAGCAGGTTGGACTTTTGGATGGAGAGGAGACCGGCTGAGGTGGATCTGAGGGACCGTGAAGGGTTGGTAAGGGGGCGGGAGGTCAGTGAGGTATGAGGGGGCCAGATGGTGGAGGGCTTTATAGGTGAGGACCAGGATTTTGTAGGTGATCCGGTGGGAAATGGGAAGCCAGTGGAGTTGTTTTAGGACTGGAGTGATGTGGTGCCAGGATTTGGAGCAGGTAATGAGGGGGGCGGCTGAGTTCTGGACCAGTTGGAGTCGGTTGATGTTGGTAGAGCTGATGCCGAGGAGAAGTTTACAGTAGTCCAGTCGGGAGGAGATGAAGGCGTGAATGAGTCTTTCAGCAGCGGGGGTGTGAGAGAGGGTCTCATTTTGGCGATGTTGCGGAGGTGAAAGAAGGAGGTTTTAATGACTTGACGGATGTGAGGCTCAAGGGAGAGGGTGGAATCAAAGATAACGCCAAGTTTGCGGGCCTGGGGGAGATGGGGGAGACAATGGTGCCGTCGATGGTGAGAGTGGGGTTATTGGTTTTGCTGAGTGTGGATTTGGAGCCGATCAGAAGGAATTCTGTTTTGTCGCTGTTGAGTTTGAGGAAGTTGTGTTGCATCCAGGTTTTAATAGCTGACAGACAGGAGTTGATGTGGGAGAGGGGAGGATTGGGGGGATTTGGTGCTGAGGTAGATCTGGGTGTCGTCAGCATAGCAGTGGAAGTCCAGGTTGAAGTGGCGGAGTATCTGACCAAGAGGGAGGATGTAGATGATGAAGAGGAGGGGCCAAGTCACGGAGCCTTGGGGAACACCTTGAGTGACTGTGGCTGTGGCAGAGGTGTGGTTGTGGAGAGAGATGAAATGGGATCTGTTGGAAAGGTAGAAGTAGAGCCAGCTGAGTGCAGTACCGTCGATACCGAGGTCTTTGAGTCTGGTGAGCAGGATGTTATGGCTCACAGTATCGAAAGGCTGCACTCAGGTCGGAGGAGGATGAGGATGTTGAGGGAACCGGTGTCAGCAAAGGTGAGGAGGTCGTTGAGGACTTTGAGGAGAGCGGTTTCTGTGCTGTGTAGGGGGCGAAAACCAGATTGGAGAGGTTCGAATAGGTTATTGGCATGAAGATGGGTTTGTAGTTGTGAGGCGACTATGCGTTCCAGGGTTTTAGACAGAAAGGGGAGATTGGATATTGGGCGGTAGTTGTTGAGAGAGGAGGGATCCAGACCAGGTTTTTTAAGGATTGGGGTGACAGCGGCAATTTTGAAAGCAGAGGGGACAGTTCCAAGGGACAGTGAGGAGTTGAAGAGGTTAGTGAGGTAGGGGCATAGGACCGGGAGGCAGGACTTCAGAAGTGGAGTAGGGAGGGGGTCAAGGGAGCAGGTAGTGGGTTTGGAAGAGCTGATGAGTTTGGAGATTTCAGGAGGAGTGACTGGGTTAAACTGGGAGAGGAGGAAGTGTGGAGGAGGGGTCGGGAGGTCTGGAGGGATGGAGAGAGGAGGGTCCAAGGTAGGTGCTGGAGTAGATCCTGGAAGGTCAGATACAGGGGATAGGGATTTGTAAATGAGATTGATTTTGTCAGTGAAAAAGTGGAGGAATGAGTTGCAGAGATCCGGAGTAGAGGCAAGGAGGCTGTTGGTCCGAGGCTTGATGAGGTTGTTCAATGTGGAGAAGAGGGTTCTGGGGTTTTGGCAGGGGTCGGTGAGGATGGTGGAGAGGTAGGCAGATTTGGCAGCAATGAGGGCATCTTTGTAGGCGATGAGATGGGATTTATAGGCTTCATGATGGACTGTGAGGGATGATTTCTTTGTCTTCATTTCTTTTGTTATGTGGGGGGGCTCTCCCTAGGGGGTTCCGGGGGTATGCCCCCCCGAAAAAAAAAATTGAAAAATAAACCGCTAAATGGCACTTTCTGGAGAGTTTTGTGCAAAGAGATGGAGAAATTGAGTCTTACATGATATGTGCAAAACTGCAAGGTTAAGAGCCTATACTTTGCATTGTTGTAGTATCAACTGGTATTAGGGCATTTATCATTTACATTACTGTTAATCAGTCATCACTTGATTACACATTGTATTACCTTGTTATGATATAAGAAGTGACCCATACAATGTGCCAAACATAATGTGCCACATGAAGAGTGCAGCATATGACAGTAGCAACAGCTGCAAAGATTTGGGTCTGTGGTGACCAGGTCCACCTCACACAAACTTCCTTCTCACATTCTCTCTTTTTACTACAAGACACACACACACACACACACACACACACACACACACACACACACACACACACACACACACACACACACACACACACACACACACACACACACAGCGCTGAGTGGGGCTCTCCGTGGCCGGCTCGGAGCCCTGCCGCTGGAGGAGATGCGACAGCGAGAACCGGTTCAACGGCTTGGTCAGCGACATGAACTCGTAGCGGCCGGTGGAGCTTCCGAGCACCGGGCTTCCACCGCTGCGAACGGGGTTTTTAGCTTTAGGAGAAGTCATTTTATCTACTGACGGAGACACTTTGGCGTTATGTAGTTGACCCGCGGTGAACTGTCTGTAGTTCTGGTCGGGTTGTTGCCGTGTTCTGATTGTTCTCATCTTATCTCCGCCGAGACAAAATTGTGACATATTTAGACTGCAAGCAGGCTTGAGCCCCGGCCCAATTTAACCCCTGCACACAGCAATATAAACAACAGCTCCATGCTCTCTTCACGTCGTTCTTGTAAAATAATAATAATAATAATAATAATAATTATAATAATAATAATAATAATCAGTAAACATTACAAACACACCGCTTCGCTGAGAACAGCACTTACCAGCAGCCGCGGTATTGAAGATCCTCTCCTTCTGGTGCAATATTAAAAAACGCGCGTGCGGCAAATAGTCCCGGTCTGGATGAGGTCGTCAGGTGAAAGGTCATCATGTGGTTAATTTTATTTACGAATTTAAATCATTATTCATTAATTTACTAAAAGTTAGATTTGGGCAGGCCTTCACAAAAGGGCCTTTAATTACATTTTTTTTTTGCCTTGACAAAAGGGCACTTTGGGCATCAAGGGGCAAAGGGGCAGGTGCTCAAGCACCCTCTGCCCCCCCCTCTGCACGTGCCTGGTGAGGTTTATTTATCCAGTTCTCGGATTAAACACGGTTTAAATGCTGACAGCTAAACGGTGTAAAAGTGTGACTGTATTTCACTGTAGAGGATTCTAATAGCAGGACGTAGAACAGCATGCTGCTAAAGCTATGAGCTAAAAGACACAAACTAGCACTATGGTCACTGCTGTTGTTAGAAAAACACAGACACAGACAGACACAGACTGACAGACACACACACACACACACACACACACACACACACACACACACAGACACACACACACACTTCTCCAATTTCCTGTTCCCAAAAGTCAAGACAAATCAACATTCAACTGAATTACTGATTCATATTTATTTATAAATGATATGTATGGATATATTTTATATTATTATTATTATAACATGTGACACCCTCCCCCCTTTGACGTTGATTAATTTCTTCTTCCAGCTTTGACAGCATCACAGATTAAGCCTTCAACTTTTCAAAAATATATATTTCAGCTCGTAGCTTCTTATGTGATGAAATGTATCTTTTGACCTCCCAAGTGTTCTCTAGCCTGGCAGAGTCAGACTCAGTCTGGAACCTCCCAGTCAACAACTTCCTTAGAAAACGGTGTGTTACTGGATGTACTGGCCCTTTAAAAAGGTATTTCAACAGGTAGAAAGTTCAGTGTGGGCTATAATCTGTCAGATAAAAGCCTCATGAATAAAATCTAGTCATTTTGAGGCAGAAACAACCTTTATAAACACAAGGCAGAAGCTGCAATCACTTTTTGGCCAGTGGAAAAAAGACTGGATGGTTATAATGTAGGCAGCGCTGGAATGTAACTATGTACATTTACTCCAGTACTTGTACTTCAGTCCAAATGTTGAGGTACTTGTACTTTACTTGAGTCTTTTCTTTCTATTCCACTGGTATTAGTACTTGAACTGCAGTAAAGGGTCTGAATACTTCTTCCAGAAGTGAATCTAGGACAGCGGATGTTTTTCTTGCAGCTGAAGGACTGGGAGGATAAAGTTAGCACGCTGATATAAAAACACATTAGCTTCAGGAGCTAGCTGCATGCGGCTAACAGGCTAACGTTAGCTTAGCGTGATTATGAGAGCAGTTAGATTGTCAGACTAACCTTCTCCCCGCAGCTTGGTCTCCTCCGTGTGTTCCCGGTGTCGCTCCATCTCTGATGAACAAACTAAACGCTGTTTGGGATTCCCTGATCTGGATTCCGCTAACGGCTTCTCTCCTCACTGCTCCCGCTGCTCAGCACGGGCAAACAACAACAAACACCACTTCCGGGGGGACCGCTGTCAAAATAAAAGCCCCGTTATTCTATTTTCACTTTTTTGTTTTGATTTCTTTCATGAGGATCTATTTTGTTACCTTTAGAAACCCTGTTTTACTGTTGTAACTTTTTAAACAGTAAAGATTATTAGAAAAACTGATGGATTGATTTATAATTATTTAGATATGTTTATAGCCTTTGTTTGATAACCTACATTTGATGTATTACTTGAGTTGAACACACACACGCACACACACACACACACACACACACACGAAATATCCAGAAATATAAATAACGAAGTACAGATACGTGACAATTCGCCCGAAGTACAATATCTAAGTATTTGTACATCATTACATTACAACACTGTTGGTTCCAAATTTAATCTTATGAACTTCCAGTTTGACTTGATGTTTGCATTAAAGAGGCGCTATGCAGTTTTGGCCATTTCTTGCTTTTTGCTGGCAGGTTTCTCTATAGATCTCCCCCTACAGCTTTGGAATAGACATTTGGCAGCTCCTATGTTTACTTGTGTCTGACTCCTCGCTCGGTCAGTCTGCTATTTCCTCTTTCTCTGTTCCTCCGACAATGTTTTCCTAGCTTTCTGCTTCTTTTTTGGCGGATCAGCCATGACGATAGTGTGAAAACTTCATCGCTACCTTGTTAGCTGGTTCCTGAATGGGTGTATGTGTGCAGTGCCGTGAAGCAATTCGATACATCGCGAGACCTGATATCTATAAATCTATCCTGCGTGTTTTTCAGAGGAAATCTGGAACACTTCTGGACATTTATTTTGAAACTCAGCAACTGGAACACTTCCGGACATTTATTTTGAAGCTCAGCAACTAATCTGCACCGGAAGCTATAGTCTTCACTGCGGCTAAAACTTCACACTTTTAACAAGATGGCGTCTAGCAGAAAGGTGTGTTAGCAGACTATCTTTGTTGTGTTGAGAAATAGGTAAAATGTGTAAAGTCCAGATGCTGAGAGCGTTGGTGGAGCAGCGACTAACTGCGGCTGCTGAAGAAATATTTGGGCTGTTTGAAAGAACGATAGCAGAGTACGAGGAGGAACTTTGTCGTTCAAAAGAGGAGAACGAGCGACAACGGGAGCTACTGGACGCTGTTTTCAACCCTCAGCTTCGGTTACACAGAGCAGGTTTGGTCATCAAACCTTCAGCTGATCTTTCTCTCCTTCCTGTGATCTCTTCTCTCAGCAACGATATGACAGGAAGTATTTAAATAAGCATTTGTTCTTAAGATCTATTGTAATCTTCGCTCTTTAACAGGCCTTCGCCAAACCCACCAGACTCCATGTAAATAATCAGTACTTTTATCATCGTAAAACACAATAAAACTATCAAAAGCAGTCTTGGTTTGTCTTTCACTGTTCCAACAATCACCACTCTGGTTTGGTTGAAATAAACTCTTAATTCACCCATTTACATGTGGAAATATGCTGGCTCTATACACGCTAAAAGTACAGATTACATTATTACATTACATGTTATTTAGCTGACGCTTTTATCCAAAGCGACTTACAATTAAGTGCTTTCTATGAAGGTAAATATGGTGCAATAGGTGAGAGCTTGTAGAATACAATGTGAGAACTTGCAGAACAAAACATTTGAACTTGTATGTTAAAATTTGCTATTGTAGAAAATATTCACACACCTGTATTCTGAATGTGAAGTTGCAGAAAAAATATGTTTTTTTACAAGTTCAGATTTTTTTTACAAGCTCTCATGTGTTTTTTTTCTTTGTGTGACTTCAAATTCAGATCACGTGTGTGAATATATTTCACAAGTGCAAATTAAAACATGCAAGGTCAGATTTTTTGTATTGCAAGTTCTCCCATTGTATTCTACAAGCTCTCACCTTTTGCACCATATTTACCTTCATAGCTTTCAGCTGTGAATGTTCAAACTCCAGACAAAAAGCAGTAAGTGCAAGAACATTAGCTTTAAATAAGCAAAGCTACAAAGAGACATATGAAAGTCCAGGTTCAAGAAATCTTTTTTTTTTTTTTTTTTTTATTATATCCGAGGTGTAGTCGGAAGAGTGTTTTTTTTTTTAGATTATTTACATGGAGTCTGGTGGGTTTGGTGATGGTGATTTCGGGGCTGTTTTCTAGATAAACAAAGGTTCTTATTTAATAGGTATTCCCTTAGGACTGTATACAGTAGGTGATGGTTACCAGTGTTGGTCATCTTACTTTAAAAAAAGTAATTAGTTACTGTTACAAATTACTTACTTACTTCTCCCAAAAAGTAATTGAGTTAGTAACTCAGCATGTTTTCAACAACATAACTTGCAATCAATGTGTTCAGCTCGGCCTTGGTCACCTGTTGCTGACCCGAAAAATCGAGCGTTGCTTGTTTTAACAGAGTGACTCTGTCTCCTTCGCTGGAGCTCACGCTAGCTGCATTTGTGCTTGGGCTTGGGTTAGCAGCAAGTGTCGTGTTAGCATGTGTTGATGTGAGGGGCTTCATAAGATTCAAGTTGCTTGAGGCAGACGTGGATAAAGTCTGTTTTTCCTGGGCACAGCGTGCATTTTACATAAACATTCTTGCCTTTAATTTCAATGAGCGAGAAGTACTTCCAGTTCGAGAACGCTACCTTTGAATTTCCCTGGCTCGTCGCCATTGTCGCTGTCTTGTGTTTAGTGGTAGTCAGAGCGTGCAGTGAGACAGCGTGAGCAGGGCATCCGCCCACCCAGCCAATCATCATCATCGCATTTGCAACGGCGTCGTCATCCCCCCCCCCTGCTCTCTCCCGGCAGCTGGTGTGCAGCCAAAGCCTGACACCTCGCGCTTCATTCAACCCAATTGTAGTAACGCGCCACTTTACATTCTCCGTAACAATAACGGCATTGCAACGATGGGAAAAGTAATTAATTAGATTACTCTGTTACTGAAAAAATAACGCCGTTAGTAACGCCGTTCTACTTAAACACCGTTACTCCCAACACTGATGGTTACATAGTAAGGCAAGGCAATTTTATTTATATAGCACATTTCAGCACAAGGCAACTCAAAGTGCTTTACACAAATCATCAATCATTAAAGAACAAATAGCAAAATAGGGAGTAAAATAAGAATAAAAATAGTAATGAATACAAATTTAAAACCATTTAAGATACATAAATAAAAATATAGTTCAATATAAAAAAAAATCCAAAAATAAAATTTACAATTCCGTATTAAAATTGTATACGAAATAAAATACAAGAATAAAATTCACTGTTCGATAAAAGATTTAACGAAAAGCATTATCAAAAAGTAAGATCTTCAGCCTTGATTTAAAAGAGTTGAGATTTGGGGCAGACCTGCAGTTTTCTGGTATTTTGTTCCAGATATGCGGAGCATAAAAACTAAACGCTGCTTCTCCCTGTTTAGTTCTGACTCTGGGGACCACGAGCAAACCTGTTCCAGACGACCTGAGAAGTCTGGGTGGTTCATAAAGCACTAACAGATCTGAGATATATTTTGGTCCTAAGCCATTTAGGGATTTATAAACCAGCATAAGTATTTTGAAATCAATTCTTTGAGGCACAGGAAGCCAATGTTAAGTCTTTAGAACTGGAGTGATATGATCCACTTTTTTTGTCCTAGTGAGAACTCTTGCTGCAGAATTCTGAATCAGCTGCAGCTGTCGAATTAGTTTTTTAGGCAGTCCTTTAAGGACGCCGTTACAGTAGTCAAGTCTACTAAAAATAAAAGCATGGACCAGTTTTTCCAAATTCTGCTGAGACATAAGTCCTCTAAATCTTGATATATTCTTAAGATGGTGATTTTATTATTGTCTTAATATGACTGTTAAAATTCAAGTCCGAGTCCATGACAACACCAAGATTTTTTGCTTTGTCTGTTGTTTTTAACAGGGCCATTTGAAGCTGTGCACTGACTTTCAGTTTCTCTTCTTTTGCTCCAAAAACAACCACCTCAGTTTTTTCTTCATTTAATTTAAGAAAATTCTGGCACATCCAGTTGTTGATTTGTTCAATGCAATTAGTCAGTTTTCTTATTGGACTATAGTCCCCTGGCGTTAAGGTTATATAAAGTTGTGACGTCAGCATAGCTATGGTGATTTATCTTGTTGTTTTCCATAATCTGAGCCAGTGGAAGCATGTAGATGTTGAACAAGAGAGGTCCCAGAATTGAACCTTGGGGAACTCCACATGTCATAATTTTACGCTCAGATACATAATCGCCTATAGACACAAAGTAGTCTCTGTTCTTTAGATATGATTCAAACAAGTTAATAACTGATCCTGAAAGGCCAACCCAGTTTTTCAGTTGATCTAGTAGTATGTCATGGTCGACCGTGTCAAATGCAGCACTAAGATCAAGTAACACCAAGACTGAGGTTTTGCCACTATCTGTGTTAGAGTGGATGTCATTAAAAACTTTTACAAGAGCCGTCTCAGTGCTATGGTGTGGTCGGAAACCTGATTGGAAAGCATCAAAACTGTTGTTTACAAATAAAAATTAAGTAAGTTGTCGAAAAACCACTTTTTCAATGATTTTACTTAAAAATGGTAGGTTTGATATTGGCCTATAATTGCTCAGTAGTGATGTATCTAGATTATTCTTTTTTAAAAGAGGCTTGATGACTGCAGTTTTTAGGGCCTCTGGGAAAGTACCTGTAAAAAGAGATGTGTTTATAATATGTAGAAGATCTGAAGCCAAACCGTTTAAAACATTTTTAAAAACATTTGTTGGTAAAATATTGAGGCAACAGGAGGAGGTTTTTAATTGTTGTATGATGTCCTCCAGGTTATTCTGGTTGATCATATGAAATTGTGTCATAATGGAATTTATATTGCTTGGTCTCTGTGACAACACCGGACCTTTGCTTGATACGGACGCATTAACTGTCTGTCTAATTTTCTCAATTTTATCTGTGAAGAAGGAGGCAAAATCGTTAGTCTTTATCGGATAAAAATTCAGATTTTACTGGTACTGGAGGGTTTGTTAGTCTATCGACTGTAGCAAATAAAGTACGTGAGTTATTATTGTTTCTTGCAATAATGTCAGTGAAGAAGGACTCCCTTGCATTCCTTAGTTCAAAGTTATAAGTTTGAAGTCTCTCTTTATAGGACTCATAATGGACCTGGAGATTACTTTTTCGCCATCTACGTTCGGCTTTTCGACACTCCCTTTTTTCTGCTCTTACCAAAGTGGCATTTCTCCATGGGGATTTATTTTTAAAAGAGACAGTTTTATCCTTAATGGGGGCAATGGCATTAATAATGTTTGTAATTTTACAATTAAAATTATCTACAAGCTCGGTCACTGAGACCCCAGAAAGAGCAGGTGTGGAAGAGAAAATCTGAACAAATAAATCACTGGTGTTCTCAGTGATATACCGTTTTTTTGATTACCTTAGTTTGAATCCTTTTTTTTTTTACAGAGAAAATGCCATTAAAGAAAAGACATGAATGGTCAGATAAAGCAACATCAGTCACCTCAACATTGGAAATGTTCAGACCCTTGGAGATAATCAAGTCTAAGGTGTGTCCCTTGTTGTGTGTGGCCTGTGTCACATGCTGAGTTAGTCCATAGTTCTCAAAAATACAACATAATTCTTTAGTTCCTCTGTCCTGGGGATTGTCAACATGAATGTTAAAATCGCCAGCAATAATCACACAATCAAAATCAATACAGATCGCAGACAGCAGTTCAGCAAAATCTTCAAAAAAGGCTGCACAGTATTTTGGTGGCCTATAAATATTAAGAAATATAGCTTGAGGAGAAGACCTCAGCTGAAGAGCCACATGTTCAAAACTAGCAAAATTTCCGTAAGATAATTTCCTACATTTAAATGAATCATTAAACAAAATAGCGACTCCACCACCTTTCTTATTAAGTCTATTCTCAGTCATGAAGTGAAAATTCGGAGGAGCTGACTCAATGAGTACTGTATCACTGTTATTATTGTCCAACCAAGTTTCAGTTAGGAACAAAAAATCAAGGTTGTGCTTAATAATAAAATCATTGATTAAAAAGGATTTTCCTGCCAAAGATCTGATGTTTAGTAGGGCAAGTTTCAGGTTAAATGTATTAGCAGTCTCCTTTTCTGTGATAGACTGCGGCTGACAAGGGATGGGTACTAAATTCACTGTCTTATCAGTGAAGTTCTTACATAGTGTGTTCTGACTCTTCACCAATTTGTTTGGTCTGTTACTGATTCTGACTGGAATGATGGAGCTAGTTTGTGGAAAGAGGTGGTGTGTGGGAGTGTACATGTGCACATCCTCCTCAAATGTCGACAGTCAATCACGAGTCTGTATTTTCAGGGCATGCTGCAGATTCCCACGGAGCATTTGGTTGCCCCATGCACTGGGATGAATACCATCCCTGCCAAACAGCGAGCCACGTTTCCAAAACAGATGGAAATTGTCAATAAAACCTATATTGTGTTTGCTGCATGTAGACTCCAGCCAGGTATGAAGCTGGAATAGTCTGCTCAAAAGGTCTTTTCCGCGACCTAGAGAGGGGAGTGGACCTGAAATAAAAATTGACTTTCCATTGTTCTTTAACGTATGTATGAGAATGTTAAAATCTCGCCTTGTGCGTTCAGTTTCGTGGTAGGATGTGTCATTGTGTCCACAATGGACCACAATGCGTTCAATGGATGAGGAAATGAGGGTATCAGGTCCAGAACTTTGGTATGTATGTCTGAAACCTCGGCTCCAGGAAGACAGTGTGTAACAGCATTAAAAAAACGTAAACGCCGGATGAACGAGTCACCGATAATTATTGTAGTTGGGGGGAAGAGCGGACTAGGAGTGAGGGATTGTGGATGGCCAGTATCGGGAAGAGAAGAGTCCGCATTAGTTTCTGATATACATGGGAAAGAAGATTGCTTACTCTGTGGTGAAGATGGTCTTTGGGGTGCGTTGTTATTTGATAGGTCCTGGTAGCAACCACCAGAGCGTCTGAACGGCACATCCTTAGAGAGCTGCCGACGAGACGCAGCGGTCCTTTCCCTCGACGACAGCTGGCCAGTCGACTCTGGAACCCGTGGAGCTCGTGGACCCCCAGACACCCGACGGGAGACTTCGAACTGCGGGGATCCATAGCGGCCACCACCGGGGGGGTTGATCCACGACCGCGGGACACCACAGCATCTGTCACCGGGGGGGGCGGTCCGTCACAGGCCTCTAAAGCCATTCCACCAGGCACCGACAGTGTCGAAGCTCCAGCAACACCGGTCCTCGGATGCAAACCAGAGCAACTAGCCGTACCGGTATCAGCCGTACCAACATCCAGCTCCGACAAGGCGTTAAAGCGGTTGGAGAGGCTGATGGTGGAAGGCAGGGTTTTCCTTCGCCCGCAAACTACCTCACTCCAGGACGCGGTTACGGTTGGGGTTGAGCAGGAGGATGGCCGGGGACAGGTGTATGGATCCCACAGCTCCGTGTCCTGGACGGCCGCCGAGAGAGTCGAGATCTGGAGCGACTGGTTGTGAGCCACGTCCAAACAGGTGGCCAACAATGCTTCCTCCCTTCTCAAGTCCTCGGTAAGCCCACGAACAATTTTTTGCTTTTCCATCCTGAGCAAAACAGCCCTAGTAGTCCTTACCGTGGCTAACTGCTGGTGCACGAAGTTGCGACACCGGATGCTAATCCAAGGCTGAATTTCGGGAAAGAAACTTCAGAAGAAAAAACAAAAAAATAGTAGTGATGTTCACCTTGGAACACAACAGCACAGTATTGTAACCACTGAGGCTTTGTGTGTGTGTGTGTGTGTGTTGTTTTTTTTTTTGTGTGTGTGTGTGTGTGTGTGTGTGTGTGTGTGTGTGTGTGTGTGTGTGTGTGTGTGTGTATAACAAGAACAAATACAAGATACAAAAACATAATGAGAATTCAAGTAACCATATACTTAGCTTAAGTGGCTTGTTTCTAGCAATAGTCAATTTATCACTATCTGGAAAGAAATGACACCGGTGCAATAAAAATAGACATCCATGCTATTTACATAGGAGAATGTTACCATTGTCCAAATACTAGTCTTACTAGAACTAGAGAGGAACAGCTAAACTAGCAAGATTCAACAGGTGTATTGTCAAATGCACAGAAAAGACAACTTACACCATGTAATGAAAATGTTGCTTTGCTAGTCTTCTTTACACGACAAATGAAATAAAGTTAAAAACAAACAATGAAAAAGTGATACAAAATGGAGATAAGAATATGGATAAAGTGCACTGTGCCTAGACAGTTCTGTATGTGGTGTGAGTTTAGGAGGGGAGGATGGAGTGTGTGTGGGGGGATATTCCAGTGTTTAGGAAGGAAGGATGGAGTGTGTGTAGGAGGATGTTGCAGTGTTCAGGAGTTTAGGAGGGGAAAATGGTGTGTGTGGGAAGACAGGGCTCTAGAGTGTGACCAAAATTTGTAAGGATGCAACTAAGATTTTTCCTAGGTTGTACCGGTGCACCTAATGTCCTTGCATCCGCTGCCTCTCCATGAACAAAGCGATGTTGTTTATATGGATATGGTTTAATGTTGCGTCACATGACCCATTCCTTCTGTAAAGTGTTTGGATCTCTCCTCCGTGCCGCCTCCCCCATTCACTCACACATGGCTCCCCTGCAACATGTAGAGACACAGCGCCGCAGGTCCACGCTGCTAACATTTGTTTATAGTTTTGTTATTACCACAGCTGTATATTGTAAGTATGAGAGGTAAACCTGTATTGGTACCAGTGTTTCCGCTGGTAACTCTCTGTTATTGCAGCCGCCACGGCGAAAAACACATTAGAAGTTATTAAATGCAACTAACTTCAGTTCGTTGAGTAATAGCGTGTGAGACGGAGCCCGCTGGACCTGGGCAAGAGAGATGGCCAGAATATCATAGTTCATAAAAATGCAGCGACGATACAGACATTTCATAGGCTACACAAGACGTGTGTAACACCGCTGACCTACCAAAGCGCATTCGACCTGTGCTGGACCCATTCATAATGAGTCAGCCGTCACTCTTACCCCTTTTCCACCAACAAGAACCAGGTGCTGGTTCAGAGCTAGAGCTAGAGCAGGTTCGGAGTTGGTTCGACTGACGAGCCTCCAAAGAACCGGTTTGCTTGCCTGAGCCCTGCTTCCTTGTCCCACACTTATGCAAAAATACATTTGCCAGTGATTATCTTAACTGCATATTACTCCAGTGATGAAATAAATCCATGTTATAGGCCTAGCCATTTCAGTTTTATGTCAAGTACTTAATTAAAAATACAAATTCTCCAAAGTTCACTTAAAAAAATCTTAGATTAATCAATGACAAAAATAATCGTTGGGGACAGGCCTTGATGGTTAAATTTTGTTGTTGGGTTTTTTAAGCAAGCTGACCTTAACAAGCTATGCTATGCTACTTTGTATCAGTTTGTTAGACTAAATTTGTAAGTTTTCATATCTATGACGATACAAACTACCTCTCATTATTGGTTTGAGTTTAGTTTTAATGGTGGTCAGTAATGTGTCTGTTCTTCATCCTGTTTCCTGCAGATGTTGAGCAGCTGTTGGTGGTTAAAGAAGAGGTTCCTCCTGAGCAGCAGGAGTGTAGCTCCAGTGTGGACCAGGAGGAGCCAGAGCCCCCCCCACACATTAAAGAGGAACAGGAGAAACTGTGGAGTAGTCAGGAGGGAGAGCAGCTTCAAGGGCTGGAGGAGGCTGATATCACCAAGTTCCCATTCACTCCTGTCCCTGTGAAGAGTGAAGATGATGAAGAGGAAGCTCAGTCCTCACAGCTTCATCAGAGACAAAGTCAACACATGGAAACAGAAGCTGAAGGAGAGGACTGTGGAGTACCAGAACCAGCCAGGAACTCACATCCACTTTTACAACCAGAGACTGAAGACCAGACTGGAGACTCTTCTGAACCTGAGACTGGTGACAGTGCTGATTGGAAGGAGACCAGAGAACCTCAGTCAGCTGATTCAAGATGTAAGAAAACATTCAGCTGCTCTGAGTGTGGGAAAAGATTTGGCCGCAAGGGAAATATGAAGAGACACAAGATGACTCACACAGGAGAGAAACCTTATAGCTGCTCTGAGTGTGGGAAAGATTTCTCTGATAGTGGAAACCTGAAGAAACACATGATAACTCACACAGGTGAAAAACCTTTCAGCTGTTTAGTTTGTAAGAAAACATTTTCAACGTCTAGACATTTACGGTTACACATGAGAGTCCACACAGGAGAAAAGCCTTATAGCTGCAGTGTTTGTAATAAATATTTTACACAGAGTGAACATTTACAGTCACACATGAGAACTCACACAGGAGAAAAACCTTTTAGCTGCTCAGTTTGTAATAAATCTTTTACACAGAGTGGAAGTTTACGGTCACACATGGTAGTCCACACAGGAGAAAAACCTTTTAGCTGCTCAGTTTGTAAGAAATCTTTTACACAGAGAGGAAGTTTACGGTCACACATGGTAGTCCACACAGGAGAAAAACCTTTCAGCTGCTCAGTTTGTAAGAAATATTTTACACAGAGAGGAAGTTTACGGTCACACATGACAGTCCACACAGGAGAGAAAAGATTCAGCTGCAGTGTTTGTAACAAAAGATTTGCCCGGAGTTCTCAGCTCAAAACACATAAATGTGTTGGTCAGATGGAAACAGAAGCTGATGGAGAGGACTGTGGAGGACCAGAACCAGCCAGGAACTCATCCACATCCACTTTTACAACCAGAGACTGAAGACCAGACTGGAGACTCTTCTGAACCTGAGACTGGTGACATGGAATAACGTTTGTGCCTATAAGTTCAAGCAAAGCTTCTCAAATATCAAACAAAATTATCAACAAATGTATCAACATCTAGATAAATCAAGTAACTATAATCAGCCCAGATTACAATAAAAAAAATGTGTAATCAGATTACAGTTACATTGTTGAGGATTACCTTATTACATTTTATCATGCAAACAATGCAACTTTTTTACAATAGCCTAACTAGGTTTTAATTTGACAAGCAGTTAATTTGTGTGTCCACTAGATGTCACTATCATGCAATTGCCTGTGTGGTTTCTTGACAAGAAAAAAGTTCAAATCATAACTGTAGATGGAGGAGCCATCGAAGTCGAAAGACAGACCCGTTTCAGTTGGGGGAAAAATGCATCTACTAGTTGGCAATATCGCCACAACTTCGATTTAAAGACAGTGGGAAATGATAATGTGTATGTTGTGTAAACCAAAAGTGCAAGTATTGTCAACGGCGCTAACTTCTACTTCAAATCTGAAGAAACACTTGGAGGTAAAATGAACGTTAGCATTAACATTACAGGAACATGCTCAGCATCGTTCAAACATTGCTAGCTATCAGGTGGTCCAATGATGATAATCTAATGGTTTCAGTATTAGTGTTAATTATGTCAACCATTTTTAATTTAGTCTTAGTCTTGTGCCAAATGTCCTTGTCAGTTTTAGTCATATTTAGTCATTCACAATATAAAACCAAGTTTTAGTCGACTAAAAGTCTTGTCATTTTAGTCTAGTTTTAGTCAAAAGAGAACTCAATATATCTTGATCAAGTTTTAGTCAAAACATTTTAGTCTTTTTTTATTTATTTATTTTTTTTATTTCTGAGATTATTTCTGATAACCATTTCAGTCAAATAGTTATATAAAAATAAATTATATAAAGTTATATAAATATCGAACCTCTACCTTATTTCACGAGTAAATTCCTGTTAAACGACAAAAACAACCACTGGATGGGCAAAGGGTATTTTACAATAACTTTGAATGCAGCACGAGGCTGGCGAGGCAAGTTTAAATTTTTTTTTCAATGTTTTCATTTAGAATCTTTTCATTTTATTTGGAAAACTTTATCTCCATAAATGTAAATGGTTTGAAAGAAAACCGAATATTCATTTAAAAATGACAATATAATGAATATAATGGAATTATATTTTGTAACTTTAATAGGACTGACAAATAAGAAAACCATCTGGACTCTGAACATTTACAATGACTTACAACCTCTTTAATGTAAATTCCATGCGCCCCTTTTTCATAGTGTGTACTGTATGTGTGCATTTAATGTTTTCAATGTGTATGTGTATCTGTACTTGAATAATAAAGTTTTGTGAAGACATAAAAAAATGAGTTGTCGGCGAGGCGAGCTTACGGACTGTCTACTCGACCTAATTGCATTTTAATATACTACATTTATACACCAAACCTACAGTAGGCCTAGCTAGGCTACGTGCATAACTTTGTGTATTTCAGAAGTGAAAGCATGGCTTTTGTTGTTGATTTGCTTTACCCTGAGCTCAAAGAGAGGCTGCACTCGCTCGCTATGCCCGCTCGTCTGAATCAGATCCACTCATGACAACGTAGCCGGCTGATTCGCGGGATTGACGGAGTCCCGTGAGAACTCACGAGTCATCAACAACTCATGAATCATCGACAACTCATGATTCACCAACAACTCAAGAGTCATCGAGGGCTCGTGAGTTCTCGAGTGAATCATGGTCTGCAATATTCCGGCTTTGAGGCTGCGGTTCGGGGAACTGTCTCTCTGCTCACTCAGGCGCTTGAGTTGACTTGTGGAGTTGCTGTTGCCTACGAAATTGTAAGATATAAAGCTTTTTGCAGCTAAGATGGCTAGGAATAGAAGAAGCTAATGTTGCAAGAGGTTTGTGTGTGGCGCTGTTATCATTTTAGATTTAATTGTAGTAGGACTGCATTGAACCGGGTTAATGATGCTAGAGACTCGTGATTCGTGAGTCAATTTAAAGACTTGGGTTAAAGATCTGAGTGAATCACGACTCAAACAGGTCTATTAGTCAGCGTTTTTGGACCTTGGCGGAGTCTTGTCTTTGTCCCGTCTTAGTCATGGAAATAACAGTCATTGACTAACATATTTAGTCTCGTCTGACGAAATTAACACTAATCAGTATTGATCATGGTAGCGATGGTTAGGCTAAACGTTATGTCGACCGCTCATTGGATTTTTTAATGGATCTCTTAAAGTTGTCCTGGGATTCATTGTAACATCACTCAACTTGTTAGTTAGCTTAGGTAACGTTAATACAGCAGTGCTCTGCGGTAGTAGTCTAACTTACTGTGTAATTTTCAGTCATTTTCTGAATGAATATGATATTGAAATACAATTGGGATCACTCATTTGATTTCCAACCCATTTAGCTAGCAAGCTAAACTGAACATTCATTTAGCCATGCAGCCTGCGCTGAACAGAGGGTTGCCGTTGAATGGTAGTGTGGTTTTGCTTAATGTTAGTGTTAGGCGTGACATTTTAACATGCAGTGGCGAACCGTGAGTACTACAGCTGGGCCTTCACCTCGGCCATTACCGCCGAGAAAAAAATCATCGTGGAAAAAAGCAACCGTACGATTAATTGAAATGGTTTAACAAGTGCAATCCTTTAATTAACGATGACAAGGATGTAAACAAATAGACCATAACGTCAATAACATTCTCCGCAAAAAGAAACATTCTCAACATTAAAGTGATGGTTCGGAGTAATTTCACTCTAGACTGCTTTGCACCTTGACCTTGAGCCAAACAACCCCCAATAAGCTTTTTCCCCCTTGTTATAACGTTGGTCGAGTTAGCGTTATCAGCTGGTTAGCTTAGTGCAGGCGCTAATGGACCCACGTTTGTATTTCGTAAATAACCCCACTAATAATGCCCGGGTTGATACCAAACATCTACACTAGTACAAATATTTGATGTATTTATAAAACAAGGCATTAGAAAGTTTGTAACTAATCCAGAAGTATATTTAAATAACATTTGCCTGATAGATACTCCTCACGGCTGCTATCGCGCGAGATCCCGCAACATCACGCGAGATCACGCACAGAGCATATATATTGCCGGAAGAGACTAATGGTAAAGAAGAATCAAGAAGCGAGTAAACAGCAGAAGCAGCTACTGCAGCATGAGGCGATAGGACAAGATGCCACGCAGTTGTATATATCCTGGCTGCGGTTTAAAAGCTAAAAAGTTCAATCCAGAGACGTTCCATGATCTCCCGTTTCGATACAAATACCCGGAGCTTCTACAACAGTGGCTTGTCTGTGTATTCAGGCTCAAATAGGTACGGTCGACCTTCGAAATTGAGCCACTCATTGTCACGTTCGATGCTCACCTCTGACTCTGCCATTTTCTTGATCTATTCTGCTGTTTCCTGCTTGGTATTCTCTTCCGGCAATATATGTTGTGCTCTGTGCGTGATCTCGCGTGATGTCGCGGGATCTCGTGCGATAGCAGCCATGAGGAGTATCTATCATGTAAGTGTTATTTAAATATACTTCTGGTGTAGTTACAAACTTTCTAATGCCTCGTTTTATAAATACATAAAATATTTGTACTAGTGTAGACATTTGGTATCAATCCGGGCATTATTAGTGGGGTTATTTACGAAATACAAACGTGGGTCCATTAGTGCCTGCACTAAGCTAACCAGCTGATAACGCTAACTCGACCAACGTTATAACAAGGGGGAAAAAGCTTATTGGGGGTTGTTTGGCTCGAGGTCAAGGTGCAAAGCAACCTAGAGTGAAATTACTCTGAACCATCACTTTAACTTCAGGAAACTGGAGACCATTTAGGCTACATAGTTGAAATTAAATAAACATACTCTAAAGCCAAAATCTGGAAATATAAAATTAGGTCACCCAGAATGTCACCCCGTGATGCTGCTGACACAGACACCGAGGCTCATTTCATCACCATGCACAGCGCTATGAAATCACGGCGCATTACAAATCATTCACACATTGACAAAAAATTCATGAGCATCATCAATCTACAATACAATTTCAAAATCACAATACGCCAAAAGTTACACAAAGCTGGTAATACAAAGACTATGTTTTAAAGTTGCATTGAAGTGCAAATACTTCTCCATGCGCAATTACGCATGGCGCAATAAATCAAAGTCACAATTTAAATTTATAGGTTCTACCTCCTTAATTCTCCACAGGGAAAGGGACAGACAAGTGAGCATGGGGGGAATAAAAACCCTCTTAAAAACAAAAATCCAACCACACACTTCTGATACGTTTGATATATTGATTGATTGATTACATATTGAATTAAAGGCAATTTGCGCTGGGACAACCTCCGCAATAAATACAAATTCCTGAATGTCCACTTTGCCAGTAATCTTAATCCATTGAAATAATAATCAAGGTGGCTCATAACATAGGCCTACTTTACACGAAAACGAAGTCCATTCGTCGATCTTTCTTTGTGAAGTGGGCGATGGCGGCGTCATAAAGTTTGTCCTTTGATTTGAGCTCCAAAAGAAGTCCTTTCTCTATGGATCAGTGCCAAAGCTCCCAGACGATCCTGTCCAGTACTGTTCCTGGCGTGCGTCTTGATTCGCTTCAGAGCGGAGAAAGACTGCTCCACGGAGGAGGTGGTCACGGGAATGGTCAGCACCAGGCAGGTGAGGTGATACAGTTGCGGCATGCTCTCAGTCAGCTCTTTAAGAGTCAGAAAGTGCAGCAGGTCTGATGGGCTCCTTGCCTCAAAGTTTGCCATGTTGTACATGACCGTTAGTTCAGTTTTGAGCCTGGGGAGGTCAAAATGCAGCCCGTAGTTTTCCGTGGGGCTCTGAAACTCAGAGTTGGGGAAGTTTTCTCTGTATGAGGAAAACTTCTTGGGGTCCAGAAGGGCAAGGAACATGAGCTTTTCATGATCCTTGAACCTGTTTGTCAGCTGAGTGAGAATGTTGTCCAGGATTTCAATGTGTAGCTTCTGGTATGCTGCACGCACATCTCCAACTCTCCGTGCCCTGCGCCCACTGGGAACCCCGACTTCGCACACAGTGTCCACATAGATGGAGTAAAATTTGGCCTTTTCTCTCTCTGTGGTGCTGCAGAAGTCCTCGATGCTGGACAAACAGAACTGCATGTCATACTCCTTATTCTGCAAGATCCCAAAGAGCACATTGGAGGAGTATGCGAACACGGAGCTGAATGTGGCGAGGAGAAAGCAGAACTCGAAGCCCGTCAGCAGTGCAGTGTATCCATCAGCGCTGTGTACAGCATCATCATCAAAATCATTGTGGTTGTCAACAATGAATTCAAAGAACTCCAAGAGTTCTCTCCGCTCATACAAAGTGCAAACCAAACGTGATGAAAAGTTCCACCGTGTTGGAGTCACTCTGGGCAGTCTTCGCTGGCATATTTCATCCAGGAGTTTCGTGCGTTTGGCTGACTTTGAGAAAAAGGCTGCGAGGCCACTTAGGTGGGAGAAAAATATTTTGCAGTCTTTGATTTTAGCAGCACTTTGAGACATGACGAGGTTCAGAGAGTGCACATAACAGTGAACGAAGAGAGCTTGTGGTATTTTTTGCTTTATTTTAGCTTGGATCCCATTCAGTCCAGAGACCATGACTGCGGCTCCATCGTAACACTGGGCAATTACCTTATTGGTGCAGGCACAATACTCCAGAAACTCCAAAAGTTGCTTATCACCACTGACATCACCAAACTGGAAAAAGCGCTCCTTCACACCACCGTCAGCGGTGTAACGCAGAACATATGACATCTGAGCAGTGTTACTTACGTCAGTTGTCTCGTCTACCATAACGGAGACAAAAGGCGTGTTCCTCACCTCCTCCCTCATTGTTTTGGTTATTACATCTGCCACCGAGTGGCAAAGAAGGCCCGATCCATTGCAGCTGACCCTAGCCACCCCTTGTCATGCCAGTTTAAGTTACTTCCCTCAGGCCGTAGGTACTCCATGCCTAGATGCAGGTCCAATAGACTCAGAAACTCTTTTATCCCGACTTCTATTTCCATTTTAAACAATTTGCCGGAATTGTTTTAAATGTATGCATTTTACTATTGTGGTTTAGTTATTGTGGGTATTTTTTGTTTCACTGTTGTTGTTGTTTGTCCTGTTTTTATGTGTGTCTGCTGGCTGTACAAATAATTGCCCCTCGGGGATAATAAAGTTACCTTGACCTTGACCGATTGAATCAGGTCTTTCTGAATTTTGCTGGATCCAGATGACAGGGCAGAGGGCTGTCATACCCCACCAAAAACTCCAGCAACTCCAAGTAGTTCCCCTTGTTTTCCAAATCTTTACTCTCATCATGTCCTCGAAATGCCAGCTCTTGCTTTCCAAGAAATGTGACGACATCGATGAGACGTTTCAGGATCTCTGTTCTGCCTGACCTTGTTGTTGTGGGCCGTAGTATGATTACGGCGCTGCTCATCTAGCTGAAGATCAACTCTTGTGTCCCCAAAGGTTTTCAAACTGACTGTAGCTTGCAGGTGTGCCGCAGAATCTTGATGTCGGTGGGCTGACTTTGTCAGATTTGTAAGGCTGACAAATCCGCTGCTGACCCAGGTGGATGACTTGTCAGCTGTAAAAAGTAAACAACTCCAGCAGTACAGTCTTAACCTTTTCTTTTAATTACAGTTCTGGAGTTTGAAGTGTTATTGAGGAGTCAATGATGAAGACTTGAGGGTAAATCCAACGTAACTTTTACTTCCTTCCCCAGACACCCTGCACATACACGTACGACTGCGCAACAACCGTAGCGCATATCACTCCGCCTAGGATTGTAATCTAGTTCCAAATTAACATATCACAACATCCCCCCTGTTTAGCTCAGTTATTCCTAGATAATCAAAAAATGCATTAAACACATTTAGCTGTGTCAACCAAAGATTAACATTAACTGTCGCTATACATATTTCAAAACATTTCACTCAATTACCATAACTTGTGCTTCTATTGGCAAACTATACTTTCTTCCTATCAACCAACTTATTCAAAGCATAACACATCCCCCTTGAACATGGAGATAGGGAAACAAATTATTATTATTATTATTATTTTTTTTTTGCCAATAAGCATTAAATGCTACATGTGAAAGTAGGCAAGAACAATGTGGAATACGCTCACTGTTAAACATAGTCTCTGTAGTGAGCTGGTTTGACCACAGCCCTTCCAAATCGTGTACGGATTGGCTGAGGGCTCTTGGGGTCCGGTGCTTCTGATTCGGATCCACAGGATGATGCGGTCTGTGTCTGATCACTGTGACCCTCCTGGCCTTCATCCAGTGCTAGTGGCACCGCAAAGCAAACTCTTTTCACAGTCTGTTGCATCTGTGTGTTGTATGGTCCACGTAGGTGGCTCCTGCAACGCCTAATCTTATTTCCATTAGGTGTTTGAACTATGTAGCTCCGTGGCTCATTGCACTTTTGCTGGACAACTGCTGGGTGCCATGTCCTTCTCTCTTTGTTCCACACGGTCACATGCTGTCCAGGACGGAGTGGAGGAAGTTCTCTGCGGCAGCTGCGGTCATGGTGTTGCTTCATCACAGCTGCCCTGCGAGCCAGGTGCTGTCGGTGTCCCTCTTTACCTGCGTCTGCTCGGCTTGGCAGTAGGGTGGTGACAGGCCTGCCAAAAAGCAGTTCTGCAGGTGAAGGCAGTTTGCTGTCAATAGGTGTTGCTCTTACTTGTAGCAAAGCTATGTGGAGGTCACCTTTGTTTTGCTGTGTTTTCTTCACAATGGCTTTGATGTGTCGGACATGTCTTTCAATAAATCCATTGCTTTTGGGATAGTGGGGTGAACTGGTGATGTGTCTTACTCCCCATTCTGTCGCAAGTCCTTTGAAGGCCTGTCCCGTGTACTGTGGTCCATTATCGGTCAGGATTTCGTCCGGTCGTCCGAATAAGGACATGTATCTCCGCATCATCTGTGTGACTGCATAGCTGGATACTGGAGTGGGCATTTCATCCACAAGTGGATATTTTGAGTATCTGTCCACAGTCAACATGTAGTGGCGGCCATTGACTTCAAAAAGGTCAGAGGCTATTGACTGCCATGGTTTGGATGGTATGTCATGCGGCTTGAGAGGCTCTTTTGGGTTTGCATCTTGATGCTCTGCACACACATTGCATGATCTGCAGATTCTTTCAACGTCGTCATTCATCTTTGTCCAATAGACACTTTCTCTTGCCAGCCGGCGTGTCTTTTCTATGCCTTGGTGGCCCACGTGTAGTTGTGTGAGAATGTCTTCAGTCATGGAGTCTGGAATGAGTACCTGTCTGCCCTTGAAGATGACTCCTGACTCCATAGCAAGTTCATCTCTGAAAGGCCAGTATGGACGCAGGTCTTTAGGTAGGTCCTTTATACTTTCAGGCCATCCTTGGTGAATGAATATCTTCAGCGCACGGAGCTTTGGGTCATCAGCAGTTTGGCTACGTAGAGCGTCTTGTTTCCCAGGTGAGAAGTTTATTATGGCGATGGTGTGCCTCTCTGGGTCCTCAAACTCTGTTTCAATCCCGTCTATGCGCTCATCCAGCTCGATGTCGCCGCTGTTTTCAGGGTTTGGTAACCGGCTGAGAGCGTCTGCCAGGACCATTTCTGCCCCGGGTCGGTATTTGACTTCATAGTTGTACCCTTGGGTCTTAATCAGCATGCGCTGGAGTCGGGGTGGTGCTGCATGCAATGGTTTTAAGCATATAGTGACGAGCGGTTTGTGATCTGTTATCACGGTGAATGACTTTCCATACAGGTAGGTGTGGTAACGCTGCATTCCATAAACTATTGCAAGCATTTCACGTTCTATGTTGCTGTATCTTGACTGGCAGTCCGTCAGAGTCTTTGACCCGAACGCGATGGGCCTATTGTTCTGCACCAGTGCTATACCTAGGCCCTTCTGTGATGCATCTACTTCGAAGTGCCGGGTGTGCTGGCGTCATAGTATTTCAGACATGCATCCTCTGTGATAGCTGATTTTGTGTCATCGAAGCATTTCTGATGGTCTGCTTCCCATATCCACAAAGCATCATTTTTTAGCAGTCCTCTCAAGGTGTGCGCTTTCTCTGCAAACTTTGGTATGTAAGTTGCGAGGTAAGTTAGCATTCCCATGAATCTGTGCAGTTCATCCTTGTTTTGGGGGGTTGGCATATTCTGTATGTCTCTTATCTTCGCAGGGTCTGGTTTAATGCCACTCTCTGTGTACAGGTTACCAAAGAATGAGATACTGTTCTGCTTTATCATGCATTTGTCGCTGTTGAATACCATACCCGCTTCAGCAGCCCGTTCCATCAGGTTAACCAGGTTTCTGTCGTGCTCTTCTTCATTTCTTCCGCATACAGCTATGTCGTCAGCTATACTGACCACGCCGTCAAGCCCCTCCAGGATCTGGTCCATCTTGGCCTGGAAGAAATCTTGAGACACGTTCAGTCCAAATGGCAGACGTTTCCAGCAGTATCTACCAAATGGGGTCCGAAACGTTGTCAAGACTTGTGAGTCTTCATCAAGATGTATTGACCAGTATCCTGCTTTCGCATCAAGCTTGCTGAAAACCTTTGCATTTGCAAATTTTGGATTCAGTTCCTCGACCATAGGTATCTTGTGTGGGCATCTTTTCAGGCTGGCATTCAGTTTTTGTGGGTCTAGGCATATTCGTAAGGATCCATCCTTCTTTGTGCTGTACGCCAGGCTGGAGCACCAGTCAGTGTGGTGTTCGACTTTCCGCAGAACATCTTGCTCCACGAGTTTGTTCAGCTCACCTTGGAGCTTGTCTTTGATGTGGATGCTGCATTTCCGTGGTGGGTCTATGAATGGCTCAGCATCATCCTTCAGGATGAGTTTTGCAGTTCCTTTAAAGTTTCCTATTTTGTCAAACTGATTCGGATATGCTCTTTTGATATCATCACAGGTAGTTATTTCCAGTAGTTTTACTTTTTGTTTGCTTTCCTTGCTGTCGTCCATTTTTCCTTTAACTGTATCCACATGCACAGTCACGAGATTCAACAGCTCACTCGTGGGTAGGCCAACTACAGCTGGTCCTGGTACATCCACGACATAGAACTTGGCATTTATCCATTTGGACTCCTTGTGACAGCATGGAATGTTAATGGTTCCTAAACAAGGGATCTCATGACCACTGTAAGCAGATAGTTTCCGGTTATTTTTCTTCAGTCTTATATATGCACGTGCGTCACTTCCGTACATCTGTGTGATTGAGTGGAATTGTCTCTGGTACATGTATTCTTCCTCTGGCTCTTGACTATCAACCACATCAATTCTGGACTCATGCTGTAGCCTGTGTGCTTTCTTTTTGGACTGGTGCTTGTTTTGTGGTGGACGAGACTTACTTTTATTTTTTCTGCAGCATCTGGCCCAGTGTCCTTTTGCGCACAACACTAACGCATAATATTCATGCTATGCGAGGCACTGCCGGGCGGTTTGTGGTCTGTGCCACAGTTCTGGCATACCAGTCCTCTGTGTATTTCGTGGATTTTTTCTGCAGTATGTAGGCTAAGCTGGTTTAGCTGTTCATTCCCTGCCGATAAAGCTTCATATTTCCTTCCTTCTTTTAACACATCAGCCAAGGTGTGGCCTTGAGGTTTGCTATATAGGTCATTCCTCAGAGCATCATGCGGCGTGCTAGCAATGATTAGCTCAATCAAACGTTCGTTCAACTCCCCATCGGTAAACTGGCATTTCAGCGCTAAGGTTCTGGCTCTGGTGACAAAATCATCGATGCTTTCATCCTGTTTCTGTCTGTATTGCATTAGGTGGAGTCTGTGTATTCTAAAGTTCACGTTAAGCTTCAACTGACCCTCAAAAAAGTTCCACAGAACGTCAGGCTTTTTCTTGTCGTCATCGCTGAGTCCGCTGGCGTTCAGTCTTTTTAATCCTTCATCTCCGATGCCTCGGCAGATCTTCCTAGCTTGTTTAGCTTCGTCCTCTATTTCCTCATCGTCCAGGTAAAGACACATTTTCTGTCTAAATAGTGAGATAGCCTCACTCAGATCCGGATCGGACCAGTTCATCGTCGGTAAATGTGATGCCATCTTATCCGTATATACAGCGTCGGCACACACTTGCGTCGCTCCCCTTAGCCACCTAGCTTGCTCCCGTTAGCTGCTTAGCTTGCCCAGTTCTCACTCACCAGTCTGGCGATAGCAATATTATCCTTGGGCAATTTCGCCCGAGACTCCCGTCAGGGATCCCACCGCTGCCACCATGAAGTGTTATTGAGGAGTCAATGATGAAGACTTGAGGGTAAATCCAACGTAACTTTTACTTCCTTCCCCAGACACCCTGCACATACACGTACGACTGCGCAACAACCGTAGCGCATATCACTCCGCCTAGGATTGTAATCTAGTTCCAAAATAACATATCACAACAGAGTTGGTCTTCCGTTTTTTATTATTTCAAGTTTTTCTGTGAAAGGCCGCCTTGAAAAAGGCGATGCTATCAAGCTAGCCACAACGTCACACTCGTCTTCCACCATTTAACTCTGTCTCTCAACCGCTCTCACCACTCTGCAGAGATTCGGACTTCATGAAGGCCTACGATCTTTTGTTTTTTTCCCGCCCACTTGAAATCAAAGCGTGATTGGTCGATTTGCCCGTCACTCTTCACACCAAAACACATAGCTTGGCCTTCCCCGGGATTCGTGAGTCCTAACCAATGAATGAGCCAGCTAACTGGGCTTTAATAGAGACAGACGATTCTGATTGGATAACATGTTTTCAGGACATGAACTTGACAGTAAGCTTAACTTTAGAACAAAAATGAGAGAAAATGTATTAAATGCATTGTATTAAATTAAATGAGATAGAAATAAAAAATAAAAAAACTTTTTTATTTAATACTTTATTATTAGTATTATTATTATTATTATTAAATGTATTATTATTTGTTATTATCTTTTAGGCCTTCTCTGAAGGCGTAGAAGGCCCTGAAGGTTCCCCACTGATAACATGTATGAAGTGAAAAAAAAACCTTAACGTGGCTATACAATGACCAAATCGTCAAATACTATACCTATATACCTATACTAAAAAATCGCATTTCCAACTTCTGCATTATAGCCTGTGTAAACGACACACCAGAACAGGTATTTCCGATAAAACAGAAGTTGATCAAACATTAATGAGCCATGATAAAAGAATGAAAATAATTGTGTGAGAATTAATTTTTGTTTCATTTTTCCTGTGTGTGATTATTTCAGAGAAAGCATGCAGGAAATTATAAGAGGCCTGAGCTCGACACAGCAGATCAGCAACAGACTGGACCACCTAAAGAAAAGCAAGCAAGGCTCACACAATTTGCGGGCAACATTTCACAATCCAAAGTTAACTCACTTATGTTAACCTTCATCGTGGATGATGTCCAGTCCTTAAACATACTGGGAGAACCAGCATTTAAAAGACTTATTGAGGGATTAAGTGGGGGCAAAACTGTAATGACCAGAAAGACACTGATGGCTGAACTTCAAAGTGAATACATGAACATGAAAGAAAAACTTAAAACAAAATTACCAAAAGTGCAGTCAGTCTGCACAACTGCTGATATATGGACAGCTTCTAATAGGAGCTTTTTTGGGATGACATCCCACTGGATCGAGGAAGTTGCTAGTTGGAGAGGAAATCAGCAGCTCTTGCCTGTGTCAGAATTAAAGGCAGACACACATTTGATGTCATTGCTGCAAAAATAAATGAAATTCACACCACATACAACATCGAACATAAAGTAACAGCAACAGTGACAGACAATGGTAGCAATTTTGTAAAAGCCTTCAAAGAATTCTCTGCAAATGATGATGAAGTCCCTTTTGAAGATGTTAACACCATTCTGTCAGAGGAAACAGATGATGAACATGTACACCTTTTTCTTCCACCGCATCAAAGGTGTTAACACACCTAATAACACTTTATCGCCACAAAGGATCTCACAACTGCTTTGAAACGGGTCACCACGTAAAGTCTCCAACATCAATGGCCAAATGCTCTGCATTATGAAAAAAAAAAATGCTAATATGTTGAAAAAAGAATATGTTCACTTTTTAGACTGTTCTAAGATATGTTTACACTTATTTTGAGATTTTGAAAGATATGTTGTGGTGGATATGTTATGAGAAATATGAGAAAAGATGTTTAGGAACGTTTTTAGTTTTAAACATTCTATATGATGTGAGAAATAAGTTAAACAGATTGATATGAGGATATGTACTGAGAAACGGATATGTTCAGAGTAAAGAAAGTACTTAGTAATAAATATAACGTTTTTGGTTAATGTCTTTTTTTAGTTAGTTCACACTAAGCTTTTGCTGAGGGTGGTAAGCAAACAATTGTTCCAGGCTGTGATTATCTGACTTGGGACGTGTGAAATATTGTGATGTAGAGCATCCTGGGACATCCTGGCACTTCCCTGCACTCTCCCTGTCATCTTATGTGCTGCAACTATCTTCAACCTGAATGAACAAATTATTTTAAAGACAGGTTATTAGCTATTATTAAAGGTCCAATATGTAATATTTGTACTGTAATAAATCCAAAAATGACACCAATGCCTCATCAGATATTAAGGAAACATGTTAAACTGAAATACTATCTTTTCTGACAACAATGCTAATTTCAGTATTTTTTCTTTTTGAAATTTACATTCCGTGACGGAATTTATGTTTATGTTTTGATCTGTATGTTGTTATCAACGGCCCAGTTTGACAGCCAGGCTGGGTTGCCAGATATACCTGTAAAAACGTAAACCCAGCGCGCTACAGCTGTAACGTTAGTACAGCCATGAAAGCAGCAAACAAACAAACAGGATCAATGGAGATAGATTCTACCCGACCTAAAAAAAAGAAAACAGCATGTTTCTAACAGTTGCGTGACCAGAGACATAACAACCCCCTGGTAAATAATGGAGATGTATTTGAAAGATGGAGACAGCGTAAGAGGCCCCAAAGGACGCAGAATTGGCTTATTTTCTCCTGAACCGGTAAGCATTAGCTTCAGGCTAATTTATCACAGCTACTAGGGACGGGCATTTTTTGTCATTTCAACATTTGTGTTCTCACATTGAATTATATAGCTAGAGTACCCGAGTTGGTTACTCGCAAAAACAATTGAGACACAGCCAGTAAAGTGATCCCGACTGGTCCTGGCTAACGCCGCCATGCTAACCCTGCTACCTGTTAACGTTACCGGAGAACCAGGCAAGCGCCCACGGCTGTTTACAGCGTATGCCTCGTCAGCCGCTGGAGCCGACAACGGTGAGTTATTTTAAGCCACGAGAGGGGCTGTAAATCGGAAAAGAGAGGACTGTGAGTTTGCAGTGTGTTTAGCGATTTTTGCCATAATTCTAAGCCAATGAAGTGTGTTCCGTCGGTAAGGTAGTGGTATTTTTAGCGTTTCGTATTGTAATTCTAAGCCGAGGAAGTGTGCCTGACTGGCGGGTGGAGAGGACAGTGAGGTTGTTGTGTTTTTAGCGGTTCATACTGTAATTTTTAAGCCGAAAAGTCTTGTCTGTCAGTTGGTTACAGAGCTCCGCGTGAGCACGAGCTTTTATGACTGTCAATATAGCCAGCATCTACCGTTAGCTACTCCGCTGTGCTGTGAAGTAATGTCTGGCTATGTGAGACTAGCATCTAATGTTAGCTACTCTGCTGTGCTGTGAAGTAATGTCTGGCTATGTGAGAAAAGTGTCTAGCAACGTTGTTGTGAATGCTGCGGTCTCAGCCTGGCAACCCCCGTGAACTTCGAGTCTGGGCAGGAGGGGGCGGGGGAAACGACTCTCCAGTATTTTGAATTGGTAGTGCAGTAACTATTTTAACCGCTAGCTGCCAGTATTACACACAATATTACATATTGCACCTTTAATATAACGTGTTGCTTTGTGTTAAAGAATTAGCATTGAATAACCTATTTAATATTTTGTCAATGTCATATTACACTTTTGATTCATATTAAGGCTGTGAAAATATGAAAATTACTTTCATAATCAACCACCAGGTCTTTGCCAGTTCCACAATAGTAAACGCAAATATGAAAGACGAGGAAAAACTGCACTCTGATGGAAGACAGACAGAAAGTGCAAGCTAGGATTTTTTGGTTAAACTTTTGGTTACATTTGGTGAATTATTTAGCCCCCTTCCCCTTTACGTTTAGAGTGGTACCAATGCATGCCTGATGTTTTCCCGTTTAATTCAATACCATAGTCTTCATCCTGGCAGCAAAAGTGAGCTCACTACAACCTCTCATATACAACCAAGTGAAATCGTGGTCAACCCGCGATTTATTTCTAACGCGTTTAATATTTCAATGAACCTAACAGAAATGATTAAACACTTTAAGTTTGATAGCACTAAATGGCACTATCATTTTCATAATCATGATGCACACCCATATGTTGATAGCTGACTATGCAATTCGCTAAGATAGGGATAAAGGCAGCCTATTATAATGTGCCCTGCTCTTGGCACTCAGTAGGCCTACCTCTTGCTTATGTGAAAGAGGTCTGTCCCTCATCATGACCAGGCTGTGGATTGGTGATAGCCAGACTAGTAGGCCTACTCTTTTCCTCAGTTTATTTTTTTCTTTTTTATTGACAAAAAAGCACCAACATACAAAACTCTCGTTGTCCTCAGTTTCTTTTACACATAGCATATACAGTAAGTGAATGTATTAGCGCCCCCTGCTGTTGTCTGTTAATATCGCTTTATAAGATTTTTTTTGTGCCGACATCCGTCGGTTGGACGGCCGTTCTGGACTTTTCCTGAACTCACAGATTGTCAGTCCGTCCTGCATGGGCTAATGACAATAATACCAATCAGGTAAAACCAGTGCTGAGTGAACAGAAAAGGCTGTTAGCCTGGTCAGGAGCAGAATAAATCTCCATGGTAACTTAGCCTCCTCTGCTTTCCTGAAACTGAGTCAAGACTTAAATCATCCAGGATAACTGGGGAATCCTGGCTTAATCCGCTGGCTAGCTTTTGTGACACAGAGTAACATAAAAACAATCTTGTCTTCTATCCGGATATTGTTGCAAAAATATATTCAACTCACATAATACATAAAATGTATGTTATCAAACTATCGGCTATAAACATAAACATATAAACAGTTTTTCTAATAATCTTTACGGTTTAAAAAGTTACAACAGTAGATTAGATTCAACTTCATTGTCATTGTGCAAAGTACAAAGACAATGAAATGCAGTTTGTGTCCAACCAGAAGAGCAAAAAAAAGCAGAAAAGTGCAATGTGATATACAAAGTATAGACAGGTATGGTGGTGCATAGACAGGACAAGAAATATAGTGCAGTTTAGACTAATAAACAGTTGGTTTACAGAAGGTGGTTTAAAGTAATATGAATTAAATGTAAATATGTGCAGTGTATTAGCAGTTACCTTATGAGAGCAGAAAAAATATGGCTATGTAATATGAACAATGTATGAACAACAAGTACAGATAAGTGCAATGTAGTAGCAGTAACATTATAATAGTACTAAGAATAATATATGCAGTGTATTAACTTTTTTTTCCTTTTATGTGCATCCTATCCCAGAAAAACTTGTTACTAACCTAGCTCTGGGGAGTTGACTCCCCGGAGTCCTTATGTTTCTTCTTCGCAGAGCCTTGCTGTGCCACGTTACATCCTGTAACGTCCTGCTGTGCCCGGCTATGACATGAACTACTACGACTACCATTGTAGTCACTGTTCCATTATCTTTATTGTGACTATTACGCCACTGTTCATCATAACCCCAACCGGCACCGTCAGACACCGCCTACCAAGAGTCTGGGTCTGCCGAGGTTTCATCCTAAAAGGGAGTTTCTCCTCGCCACTGTCGCAATAGCCACTGCTAATGCTTGCTCTTGGGGGAATTATTGGAATTGTTGGGGCTTTGTAAATTATAGAGTGTGGTCTAGACCTACTCTATCTGTAAAGTGTCTCGAGATAACTCTTGTTATGATTTGATACTATAAATAAAATTGAATTGAATTGAATATATTATAAGAAAAACTGAATAAATATGGATATTAAGTATGAACCATATAGACAGATATGTAAACCAGTAAAACAGGGTTCCTAAATGTAACAAAATATATCCTCATGAAAGAAATCAAAACAAAAAAAGTGAAACTAGAATAACGGGGCTTTTTATTTTGACAGCGGTCCCCCCGGAAGTGGTGTTTGCCCATGCTGACCAAGCCCCCAGGAAGAGCGCCATGTCTAAAAGCCACCATGGGCTTAGCGGATAGGGGTGGTACTGCCCCCCATGGCCCAGAAAGACTTTTCACATAGACTTTGCATGGCGAAAGAAACGTCTATATTTCAGCGGATAATTAGTTTTCGGGGTATATCAACTTACCAGCCCGAACACTGAAATGGTCCTTGTTTAAAACGTTACGTTTTTAACATTTTTAACATTTTTAACATTCACTAGAAGCAAATCCAGAATTATTAAATTTGGCATGATGAACGCGCATAATGGACGCGAGCAGAGTCGCGGGACTGCGCCCGCCCGCTCAAATGACTGTTCTCCTGAGCTCATGTAGCTAGCTGTAATAATGGCTATAGCTAATGGTTGTAATTCACCCTGTGTTCTATTAATCTGTCCATGGTATTATCTTATGAAGTTATGATACATCCAAGGGATGTATGTATGCTGCAAAGCATGTTACATGGATGTAACGTCATTAGCGTTTCCCAAAACTAGCGGGGCTATCGGCTAGCTAGCTAGTTACTAACATCAGGGGTAGCTAGCATGGCTGTATTAAGATCATGCCTACATAATGTTACTACAGACATAGTGATTACATGGCCTTGGTTCTGTCTTATGATACATCCGAGGGCTGTATGCTGTAAAGCTTGTAACGTGGATGAAGGATGAAGCCATGGATGAGCTTTGTTCACGAAACTGCAGGCTAACTGCTAGCGCTACTTAGTAGCTAGCTAGCTAGCTAGTAGCACGACATAATTATTAAATCTCCTTGGTTGTCTAGCTAAATACATCTATCATTTATTTTGCTAAGCATTTAAACGATCGAGAACAACGAAAACACAATGTTTAACGTTAGTGAATATTTTAGACAATGAAAACGGCGAGTTCATGAGTTTGCCACTTGTAAGAGACACGAGAGAGAAGCTCATGAACGAGCATGTTGCTACCGGTTGCTAAGACAAAACAAACAAATTGTTGCTAGTGCGCGTGTCCATTGTGACGTCAGGGGCCAACAATGCGGAAGATCCGAGCTCCATGTTTGCTTTATGCGCTTTTGAGCACTCTCATTGGAACGTACGGGGCTTCCCGCCAAACCTGTATCCAGATCTCTTAATACATCCATGGTGCTGAGCAGCGGGAGCAGTGAGGAGAGAAGCCGTTAGCTGAATCCAGATCAGGGAAACCCAAACAGCGTTTCTTAGTTTGTTCATCAGAGATGGAGCGACACCGGGAACACACGGAGGAGACCAAGATGCGGGGAGAAGGTTAGTCTGACAATCTAACTTCTCTCATAATCACACTAAGCTAACGTTAGCCTGATAGCCGCATGCAGCTAGCTCTTGAAGCAAACGTGTTTTTATATCAGCGTGCTAACTTTATCCTCCCAGTCCTTCAGCTGCAAGAAAAACATCGCTGTCCTCAATTCAGTTCTGGAAGAAGTATTCAGACCCTTTACTGCAGTTAAAGTACTAATACCAGTAAAGTACCTCAACATTTGGACTGAAGTACAAGTACTGGAGTAAATGTACTTAGTTACATTCCAGCACTGCCTACATTATAACCATCCAGTCTTGTATTTAAAAAGGTTGTTTCTGCCTCAAAATGACTAGATTTTATTTATGAGGCTTTTATCTGACAGATTATAGCCCACACTGAACTTTATACCTGTTGAAATACCTTTTTAACACTCAGCGATCTATGACAATGTCGACGACGTCACACGTGACCTCCGATTAATATTTATTAGGCCTGGAGCGACGGGTCGATGACATCGACGTCAAAATTTCGTCAACGTTATATTTTTGCGTCGACGCTTCGCCACACACTCGTGGGAGAAAAAAACATTGCAAAATGGAGGACGAAACAGCAACCTGCTCCTCACAGAATTCCCAAAAAAAACGAAACAAAAAGTCCTAAAACAACAGCTTGCCGTAAATCATCCCAGGTATGGGAATATTTCAAATTTAGTCCGAAAGGTAAAGGTGTCGTTACTTGCTCTCTTTGCAAAATGGAGTTGGCATACCACACCAGCACAACAGCAATGTGGGAGCGTCTGAAATGGGGGCACCCCATTGTCACTCGTGAAGGAGACAATAACAAGTAAGTACTAACGTTGGCTAAATTAATTTCATGTTTGTGTAGTGTGTTGTGTAGCTTGAGCTAATGTCAACGTTAGCTACGAGCTTTTAATGGTATCTGTCTAACGTTCGCTAACTCACATGTCACGACTTAACGTTAGTTAGCGTTAACTCATGCTGTGGTCGTTTACGAGTCAAATACATAACATTAGACTCACGTTAGCCAGCTTATAGTATCATGATTCAGTACGCTAGTTCGCCAATGTCAACTAACTGAGCCAAGCAATGTCCAGGCCAGGGCTGCACATAAGCTGGTTAGCAGTGTTCATGAATGAATGGATGTTTTTATGAGCACTGAAAACATTAAAATAAGCAGTACATCCAAGTGTGATAGGGCTCCTTTGAGTACTAAACATTTTACAGTGTATATAGAGTACTCTACGAGCCTCTAGATAAACATGAATGCATGAGCACCAAGAAACAAACTGGTGCTCCTGTGAGAACCAGATCAAAATTGTTATTACTTTTAAAAAGTAGCCACGTTAGCATTCAAATAAACTAATCATAGCATAGCAGCACTGCAATGAGGTTAAGAGTAGATTTAAAATGCCCCACTGTCATAGCTGTTCTAATATGCATTGCTTTTGTGTTTTCTAGGACAAAGCAAAGAACCTTGCCGTCCTATTTTGGGAAAGAGACGCAATGCACTCCACAGAAGGCAGCTGAACTGAGCAAAAGGATCTTGAGAGTAAGTAATTATTAGCTCACTGTTGCTTGCTTTGAGTATCTTTTAGGATGGAGAGGCTGTGCCCATTTTTTGTGTCCTATATTTATTAGCTACGTTATGGGTGTTTCTTCAGTTAACTTGTCCCTTTTCTTTGTGTCCTTGTTTGGATTGTCTAATAATTAATCTACTTACACTGTAAGCAACATATGGCTCTATGAAAGGTGCTATGTTCATGTTGTTATTAATAATAATTTTCTTTATCTTACAGGTGATCGTCAAAGACATGAGGCCTTTGTCTCTTGTTGAGGGTGAATCCTTCATAGACATGATCGAATATGCCTGCCCAGGCTTCAAATGTCCCTCCAGGTGGTGGTTCACAAAGCAGTTGGAGAAGGCGTATCAACGTACTCTTGAAGATCTGAAGAAAGACCTACAGAAGAGGTCAAAAGTCACACTCACCACCGATGCCTGGACAAGTATTGCCACAGAGGCATACCTCGGAGTGACTTGCCACTACATCAACGACAACTGGGAGATGGTCTCATTCGTTTTGTGCACAAAGCCCCTTGAGGACAGACACACTGGAGAAAACATCGCTCGCTGGATTGAAGAGGTTGTCGAGAAGTTTGACCTCTCTCTCCGTGATGATGTCCAGGCGATTGTCCATGATGTAAGCCACAACCCTCTCAGACCCAGAGGTCACCAAGGCAGCAAAGCACTACATGGATATGAAAGCTGACCAGTGGAGCCTCCTGGAGGAGCTAAAGAAAGCACTTGAGCCCTTCGAGCAAGCCACCGTCTTCCTGAGTGGAGAGGCATACTTCACAGTCTCTGTCCTGCCTCCAGTGGTGAAAGGCCTACAGAAGTCCACGCAGACAGCCTTTGAGTCTGCTCCTATCGCCACCTTCCAAACAGCAGCCGCAGCAGAGATTGCTTCAAGGTTAGTTTAATTATTCAGCTCTTTAAATATCTTATAGTGAACTAACTGAATATTTTAATTAAGCTTTCCCAGTTTGCATCTTTCAATGTTTCCCCATTGGCATTCTATCATGTAGAGCTATTGATTCTACTGTTATCTTTCTCTCTACTTAAACCTTAAATTTCTTTTATCTTAAGTGTGCAAATCAAATCCATTATTTTTCAGATGGAAGATTGAGACAACATATGATGAAGATGGGAACAATGTGTTCATCTTGGCCGCGGCCCTTGATCCGAGATTCCGAAAACTCAAGTTCCTGTCCACAGACGACATCCTGAAGGTGAAAATCAAATTTCAGACCCTTGCACTTGAAGCCAGACGAGTGCAAGTGAGGGAAGAGCCTGAAGAAGATGACTCCCCCAGTGGACAGCCAGATCACTCCAGACAGAAGCCAAAGTCTGTTCTGGACACGTTGCTTGGCACAGATGAGGAGGAGGAGCTGGAAGATGAAGACCCAGGCCAAGACCAGAGGGAAGATGCTGTCAGGAATGAGCTGCTTGTGTACTTTGGGGAGAAACCCATTCCAAAGGACAAAAACCCACTCCAATGGTGGAAGGAAAATGAAACGAAGTTCCCCGCCCTGGCTGTTGTAGCGAAATCCTATCTGGCTGCCTCTGCAACATCCACACCTTCGGAACGTCTGTTCTCAGCAGCAGGGACCATGGTGAGCAAAAAAAGAGCAAGCCTCACCAAAGAGCATGTGGACATGCTCACATTCCTACACAGTAATTCAGAGTAGGTAGTGTAGAAGAGGAGTAAAGGGTGGTGATGGATGAGGGAGGAGAGAAGCGGAGGAAAGTGGACAGTACTATATTGCACACTAGAGTTGGGTATCGTTTGTTTTTTTTCGATTCCGGTGCTAAATCGATACTTTTAAAACGGTGCCTGAACCGGTACTTTTCAATAAAGTAAAAAAAAAATAAGAAGAAAAAAAATAAGGGTAGTAAACAACAGTCAGTGACTTGTTTATTGCTAAGGCCATGGTCAAAATTAAAGATTTAATAATAATGTAATAACTATAACAATAACAATAACTTATTTCACCAGTATATTGCTGTTGAACCCCAGATGGGAAATTAATTCCGACGACGGCAGCTGCAAGTGAAAGCACCGTCTGTGTTGTTTAATTCCGACCATATAAACATACTGTATATCTATGAATTCCGACAACGGCAGCTGCTGCGCTTCATTGCAGACTGTTACATCCCGCTGTTGAAGTCCTCCACAGTGAAATACAGTCACACTTTACACTGTTTAACGTTAGCTGTCAGCATTTTACTGGTGTTTAATCCAGCTGCTAGCTAAAGGTAGGCTAACGTTACATGCTGTCAGGTGTAGTGTAAAGTCAAGCACCAAAATGAGGCACCGAAACTTTCGTTCTTATTCGGTCTCGTTACTACCGTTTATGTCGGCACCGGTTCCCTATTGGCACCGAGTTTCGGTACCCAACCCTATTGCACACACTTCATTAGCATGTAAGCTTACAGAATAGCAGTTAAGAGAGTTTGATTGTGCATCAGATTAAACACACTCAGCAATCTCTGTACTGTTCACTGCACATTGTTTGTTTTTGCACTGCATTTTTTTAATCTTTTGTACAGGAGAGATTTATGTTGGGACTGTACAACTGAAAAAAGGAATTTTATATTGTATTACATTCTCAGGAATGTCTATACTGTGCACTGCACAGTGGTTTTTTTCACTACAACAAGAGATATTTTGGTACTGTAAAGAGTATACAGGCTGGACTTTCATTTTGTATAACAGTAAAATTATTTTATTTTATTTTGTATTTTATTTATTTTATTTTATTTTGTGAAGATTTTTTGCTGTGCAAAACTGTTTAATAAAGTATATTATTTTTTGTTATTTATTTGAGATACATTATGTTTTTTTTTAATCGAGCAACAGAAAAATAATCGTTATATTAATCATCCAATTAGTCGTTACATTAGTTGACTAATCGATAAAATAATCGCCCGATTAATCGTTTAATAAATAATCGTTTACCCCCAGCCCTAATATTTATATAATTTCATAATCGTTTAATGTATCTGCTTACCGTCTTCGCTGGCTAAAAGCTAACTGGGGGTGTCTTTGGTGTCTTCGTAGCCTTTACAGAAGGTTTTCTATCCAGCTGGAACTTGTGCCTCTTTTCCGAGTTGTTCAGCAATAAATCCAAACGCTTACATCCAAGATTTATCCACTCGATGTCCATAATTTATCACGTTTTCGGTCATTTCTGCCACTAGCTCTGTGCTCCCATCTAGTATAATCTCCCATGATGCTTTGGAAAAATGTGTTGCCACTTTTTCAACCAATGGGAAGGCAGGTCCGTCACACAAAGACTATAGAGAGTGGAAAAGATACATCACTCCAGGCTGTTCCGAGCGAGAACAGAGAGTAAAGTGAAAAAGAGAGATAATTCCGGTCTATTTCACTTTTTGAAGAAATGTAAATAGTTTGTCATTTATATGAGTTATAACGTTCATTATGTTTATTTTTACACTGGATGACTCCAAATATATAGGAGAACTGTTTTAGACAACACAAATGCTTGTGTAGCATTGCTGTGTGTGTGATATCAATAAATATGACATTATTATTTAGATTATTGGCAAAAGCATCTGGACATTTTTTGAAAATATTTATATATTTTGTCAACTGTATAAGTTATAATATTTATTTCTTCACAGTTTGACTCCTAAGACATATGGGAACTGATTTAGACAGGATATTGGCTTAGCTTTTATTGTTCTGTGTGTGATATCAATAAATATCTGTGAGATTAATTTTCCGTTTTATTTATTTATTTGTCTTTAAGGTCATACAACCTTTTTTACATTCAAGTGACCTCACTACAGCACAAATATTCTAATAGCCCAATTCTTCCTGAAAAAAATTATGTACATTAATTGACTGTAGACAACAGAGTTGATGTTTTACAAGCTTTTTTAGAAAATAAAACCAGACGGACAAGGAATTGTAAAAATGGCCTCAGGGCTCTGAGGGTTTAAAGGGCCAGTACATCCCGTAACACACCATTTTCTAAGGAAGTTGTTGACTGGGAAGTTCCAGACTGAGTCTGACTCTGCCAGGATAGAGATGGCGAGGTAAAAAGATAAATTTCATCACATAAGAAGCTACGAGCTGAAATAAATAAATATAAATCAGTCCATCAGTTGTCCAAAATGTTGATTTGTGTTATGGTTTCAGTATTTTGCCTTGTGTTTTGTGCTATTTCTGTTGCTTCTTTGTAGTTTTCTGTGTTTCCTGTTTTTGTTGGTTATTCTTGGAATTGTGTATGTTTTGGTTAATTCCTGTGTTCTCTGTTCTCCCTTGTGTTGTGTCAAGTTTCTGTGTTTAGTTGATTTCATGTTTTCTGTCTGTTTTAGGGTTAGGGTTAGGGTTTCCTGATTTATTTTGATAGTCTGGTTTTCTGTCTTGTCTTGTCCAATTTACTTCCTGTGTTTTCCTGCTGTTGGAATCCTCTACAATGAAATACAGTCACACTTTTACACCGTTTAACTGTCAGCATTTAAACCGTGTTTAATCCTTCTGCTAGCTAACGGTAGTCTAACATACACGCTACCTGCTGCCAAGCGTCACATGCAGAGCCGGCCCTAGACCTTTGGGGGCCCTATGCAAAATTTGGTTGGAGGCCCCTTTGACCATTTTAAGTAAGGCCTAAAGAAAAGCAATGACTACCTAATAACTATACGGTACATATTATTATTATTATATCTACTATGTTTGATGTCTAACAGAAAAAAATATGATACCACTGAGCTGAGTGGCAGTGCAAGACTGAACACACACTGATGAACTTGCTGAATAAAAAGACTGATAGTGATTTTCACTGACCAAATATACATTTTTAATTGACAACTATTTAAGAGGCACAAGCATATATATAATTTAAATTAAATAGATCAAATAGAATAACATTTAAATAAAATATTATATATAATAATAAATAGAACATTCAAATGTTAGAATTTTTCAAATAAACAAAACAATAACATCTAAAACACCACAAACAAGATCAATAGTAACAATAATAATAACAATAATAAGAATAAGGTAACATTTCAATAGAACTATTCAAATCCAAACTTGTGTATTTGTGTGCATCTCATTGGGAAAAAGTAATTCGCTAAAAAACAAACATTGAATTAAGAGAGTGCAATAAGGTGCTAATACTTGACTTATAAGTAGGCCATTAACTCTGTATTATTTATTCATTCCTCAGAATTGTTTTCTTCTTGCCTTCCTGGATGCAAAGTCATTTATAACCTCATCATATGAGATCTGGCTGCCTATCTGGTGATTGATGCTAATCATTGCCATTCCGCTCAGGTGTTCCTGACACATGGAGGACCTCAGGAAGGTTTTTATGAGTTTAAGCTTAGAGAAGGTTCTCTCTGCAGTTGCCACTGTCACTGGAAGAGTGCAGGCTATCCTCAGCGCTACCCAAAGATTTGGGTATAACTCACACAGCCCCCTTTCATGTATATGAATAAGTAGCTCCAATGCTGTCATGGCTTCTTTGGGAAGCTCTGGAAGGTTCTGCATCTCCATGGCTAGCTCTCTCCAATCAATATTGGCCTCTTCTCCGCAGGTGAGTGTTTTTCCGAGCTGGGCACATTGCTCTTTGAGTAACTCTTCATCCAGTTTGTGGAAGTTCAGGAGCACTCCGAATTTATCTTTTACTTCCCCCATTGACTTGAATCGGTCCTCCAAAGACTGGATGCTGCAGTCCACAACAACATTGAAAAATCCTGTTTCCAGTCTCTTCATTGCAGTGATCACTACCTCGTCAGCTGCCTCATCGGTAAAGTGCTTCTTTGTCCTTCGCAGCCTCTTCTCTTTCAGCACTGCCTCAACATTCATGTTTTCACAGAGCTCTTTTGCAGTGGTCTGAGCATCTATAAACCCAGTTGCCCTGTAGGTCTGTAGAGATGCTTTGGTTTTATCTATGAGACTTACTACTATGTCCAGCTGCATGTTGACGGACTGAAGGAGCTTGCTATCTGTGTTAATTTTTGATAGAATGTCATACCAGACAACTGTGCAGATCTGGAACCTAAATGATCCAATTTCTTCTGCCAGGGACTGGGCCTCAATTCTAATCATAGGGTCATTTGTCTTTTCCCTCACCTCAAGCAAAGCTTCCCTGACTTTGACGGTGTGGTAGCGTAAAGGCTCAATGCTGTTAATTCGGCTCTTCCACCTTGTTTCACTCCAGGCCTTGACAGTGAGGTCCACATGATCTTTTAAGATGGCCCACCTCTGGGAAGCAGCTGCAAATAAGGTGTACAATTTCTGCACCACTCCGAAGAAGTGTGTAGCATCCACTGACCCCTTGGCTGAATCTGACACTATCAGATTTAATATGTGGGCTGCACAAGTTACAAAGAGAGCTCGAGGATTCTTCTTCAACAGTCTGGCCTGTGTCCCTTTATTTCAGCCTTTCATGTTGGCTCCATTGTCATAAGATTGTCCTCTGCAGTCCTCAAAGGGGATGTTCAGCTCCTCTAGCCTTCTTAGAATCAGTGTGGATAGGCGAGTCCAGTTGATTCATGGGCTAATAGGAACCCGAAGGCATGATCTGTCCTATGCAGGACATCCACCAGCCCACCGGGCGCTCCATGGATTTTTATTGGGATGATTATCACAGATGCCTGGCTGAATACACTCACCAGATGGCAGCTAGCAGCTAACGGCTAACAGCTATCTGGCTGTACACACTCACCGGAGGGCAGCTAGCAGCTAACAGCTACTACCGCACTACTGTTTTTTTTAGGGGGGAATACACTTCAAGACGTGACATGACCTGTCCTCTGGAGGACATAGCCACACCACCACCGCTCCGTGGATTGTTATTGGGATGATTATCACAGAAGTCTGTCTGAATACACTCACCGGACGGCAGCTAGCAGCTAACGGCTATCAGCTAGCAGGGCAAGCTAGCTACCGGCAGGATCGAGACAGGGACCAGGGTAGGTGAATTTAAACAATGTCTGAGTTGAAAACGCATCTTGTTGACACGTAAGGGCCCTATTCATGTGGCACAGACATATTAATTGCATTTTATGTCTGTTAAGAGGCACAAAGGCACTTTAAAACTTGCCCCGAGCACTGCTGTTTTAGCTCAGGGGACGCTTGTAGTACGTAGCTGCAGCTTCTCTGTGTTACCTGCACTGATTCGGGTCGAAAGTACTCGCGTAGCTATAGCGATCAAGATTAACGTAAAAATTGGCCGGAATTATCCTTTAAAACAGGATCAAACTTCGCTAGTAATTCCACCTCTTTTAGGAAGTTACCATTATTGTTGGCATGTAACAACAGATCCTCTAAGACCCATGTTCTTCTCTGCTAGAGATTGTATGATTGACACAAGCCTAATGAGGACCTTTCTCCACCTGTTTCTCTCTGCCTTTTAAGAGGGACAATTCAGTGTGATCTATCGTCTCCCCTTTTCGTAGACGGACTTCTAGCTCCTTCCAAGACAGCAAATTTTTAGCATGATCTGGGCTGTTTTCATGTTGCTTAAGTAATGTGCCAATATTGATCCAGTCTTGTTGACCATCTGTACTGAGCTTTGTTGCTTTTTTTGAAAACAATTTACAACAAAAACAGTAACAACATTATTTTTCTGTGAATATGTTAACCAGCTTCTCCTAACCCTTTCACCATTTGTGAGAGATCGAAACATGTTATGATAGTGAAATCTTATATTGTCTGATTGTCTTTTTGGAAATGTGAAGTGGTGGTCAACATGTGCTGGTCCTCTGCTCACCAGATCAATGTATACTTTGTCATTAATGACTGTTGGCCAGTCAGCTGGATCCAATGGAGGAGTAGAAAGAGAGCCATGTGTGGTGGAAGGCATGGAGGTACTGCTCTCCACTTCAACAAGAGAAAGACCTATAGGGAAGATAAACACAAAAATTTCTTAATTTTAGTAAGTTGACATGTTGGATGTTAGTTTTCCTAGCGGTGAATAATTGTAAATTTATTGTCGATGTTGGCCTAAACTTACCAGCATTGTCAGCTTATTGGGTGACACCAGAGCTGGAGGTAGAGGTTGAATGGCCTGCTAATGAAAAAATGAAAATAAAATAAAATAATGAAATAAATTGACTTGAAATGACCTGTGTTCTTACCATCAAACCATCAAAGAATCTTAAAATGCAAAAAAATCTGCAAGAGTTTGATGCCATCTTCTTTTAAAAAGTTGAATTAGATAAAATGTCTTTTCAACATTAGCAGCTTTGGAGGAAACTCTATAATGTTCAATAATCCGTCCATAAAAACAGCTACAACACACTCACCTCATGATAGATGTCATTTATGAGCAAAGGACAGGACACTACAACAAGTGGGTAATGTATCTATCTCTATAGGTTAAAATTAAACACAAAACTTACCAACATTGTCAGATTCTTCGGTGACAACAGAGCTGGAGGTAAGGGTGGATGGACCTGCTAAAAAAAAAAAAAAACATAATGTAATTAACTGACTGAACTGAAATGACCCGGGACCCTAGCATTAAACCTGGAAGATCTAAAAATGCAATCTGCGATTTTCTTTTAAAGTTACTTTAGATAAAATGTCTTTTCAACATTAGCAGCTTTGGAGGAAACTCCATCATGTTGCTCAATAAAACAGCTACTACACACCCACCTCATGACAAATTTTCATTTCAAATTCATTTATGAGCAAAGGACAGGACACTACAACAAGTGGGGAATGTATCTATCTCTATAGGTTAAAATAAAACACAGAACTTACCAACATTGGCAGCTTCTTGAGTGACATGACTGTGTTGTGAACTAGGAATATATGTGGTTGATGGAGCTGCAATGAAATAAAGAAAATAATTATATATAAAGATAGAATTAATTTTTAAAATGCAGAAGGTTATCATTTTACAACCCCTTTATACTTACCAACAGCTGGTGCTTTGTTTACTGGCAGCATGTACTTTAAAAGTGCTCCTGGACATAAGGAATACATTAATGTTAGCCCTTTAGTGTAGAAGCCAAACTGGGTTTATATTGCTCAGCGTTTCCTCTATGTTGATGGCAAAGTGGCGGTGCACCACAGCAAAATTTCCAGCGCCACGGTATCAGAAATAGAGCAGACGCACAACAGGGTTTCCGCTATGCACACCACGCACCACCATTCCTTCGGCTGTTTATGAAAAGTCATAAAGTCGTTGTCAGGGTCCCACCATCACCAGCACTCACTCCTCCCACTCATTCACATTCCCCATCACTCACTCCTCTCAGCCGTTCACTATCTCCTCAATACTGATTACTCGCACCTGCACTTCATTATACCACGTCATCAGTTCACCACCTGCACCTCATTAGTCCACCACCTTTATAAGCAGCATAGGCACATTCACTCCTTGTCTGGTCTCGTTTGCTTCACGACACTTAGACTCGCTCTCGTTGACTACCTGTTAATCTACTGAGTACTTACCTGTAGTTATCCTCCTGTTATCTGCTGCTGTCCTGAGCCTCACAGAGAACCTGCCGAAGATCTGCTTGTTTGTCCTGCTCTCTGTTCCTCCTGTTGGATTTTGTAAATAAAGCTCAGCTTCACTTACCTCCAGTCTGACTCCTGGTCATTCCGTGACAGAAGACCAGACCACCATGCAAAATCCAACGGTGGGTCCGTCCCCAGCGCCCAGCGGTGAGTTCCATTCAACTCCCTCCAAAGATTGAAACTCTGATTCGTACTCCAGTACAAGTGTTGACTACACGTATCTGTGTCAAAGCGCAAGCCCTCATTGACTCTGGCTCAGCGGGGAACTTCAACGTCAGAGCAGTCAAGAATTGAGAGTCCACACCATCCAAGGAAAACCGCTGGGTAAGGGACGGATTCGCCACTTCTCCCCCACACTGATGCTCCGTATAGGCAGTCTACACTCAGAAGAAATCACGTTTATGGTACTGGAGGACTCCACTGCTGAAACTCAGAGAATACGAACTGTACCTGAAACTGGAGAAGTGTGAGTTCCACACCCCCTCTGTGCAGTTCCTGGGTTACATCATCAACCAACACGGAGTCCAGATGGATCAGAGGAAGGTGGACACCATTCGAAACTGGCCTCACCCCTCTACCGTAAAGGACCTCCAGCGGTTTCTTAGATTCACCAACTTCTATAGGAGATTCATCCACAACTACAGTCTCATTAGCGCTCCTCTGACCTCAGCCCTCAAGGGGCAGCCCAAATCCCTGTCCCTGTCTCCAGAAGCCATCACCGCCTTTACACACCTTAAGGATGCCTTCGTGACTGCCCCTATCCTGACTCATCCCAACCCAGACCTACCCTTTGTTGTCGAGGTCGACGCGTCCTCCACTGGTGTAGGTGCGGTGCTTTCCCAGCGTCAGGGGACACCTCCCAGACTCCATCCATGTGCCTTCTTTTCCAAAAAGCTTTCCTCGGCAGAACAAAACTATGATATCGGAAATCGGGAACTGCTGGCCATGAAGCTGGCCCTAGAAGAATGGAGACATTGGTTGGAGGGAGCCAATCACCAGTTTGAGGTCATAACTGATCATCGTAATCTGGAATACATCAGAGAGGCAAAACGGTTAAATCCCCGCCAAGCTCGTTGGGCCCTCTTCTTCACTCACTTCGACTTCCACATCACCTACCGACCAGGCAGTAAAAACGGCAAGCGGATGCTCTCTCTCGTCTTCACCAGTCAGCATCAGAAGAGCTCCAACCTGAACCCATCCTCCCTCCAACCATGTTCGTCAGCCCGATCATCTGGGACATTGACGAGCAGATCACTCAGGCAAACCTTCTCCATCCCGCTCCGCCGGGAGGCCCCGAAGGGGTAACCTTCGTCCCTCGTCAGTTTCGGACCACCCTACTGGACTCTGCTCACACTGCTCTGGGTTCGGGACATCCAGGTAGCAGGCGTACACTCTCGCTCCTCAGCCAACGGTACTGGTGGCCGTCTATCTCCCAGGATGTGTCCTGGTATGTCTCAGGCTGCTCAGTTTGCGCCATAACCAACACTCCCAGAAGGCTACCAGCAAGCAAGCTCATGCCGCTCCCTATTCCACGGCGCCCATGGTCCCATCTTGGGATTGACTTCATGACCGACCTCCCCCGATCCAACGGCCACACCTGTATCCTTGTTGTGGTGGATAGATTCTCCAAGGGGTGTAAGCTGATTACCCTACCCGGGCTCCCTACTGCTCTCATGACCACAGAGGCCCTCTTCAGCCATGTGTTCCGAAACTTCGGCATTCCAGAGGACATCGTATCAGACAGAGGACCGCAGTTCATCTCCAGAGTTTGGCAAGCTTTCTTAAGGCTCCTCGGGGTTACAGTCAGTCTGTCTTCAGGATATCATCCCCAGACTAATGGACAAACTGAACGGAAGATCCAGGAAATCGGACGGTATCTACGGACATACTGCCACCAGAACCAGGACAGCTGGAGTCGTTTCCTCCCCTGGGCAAAATACGCCCAAAACTCCCTTCGTCAGAACACTACGGGACTCACCCCGTTTCAGTGCATCCTGCGATACCAACCACCTCTCTTCCCCTGGTCGGGTGAGCCCTCAGAGGTGCCTGCCATTAACTACTGGTTCCAAAACAGTGAGAAGGTGTGGGACTCGGCTCATGTACAGCTCCAACAAGCTGTATGTCAGCACAAGAAACAAGCAGACCGACGTCGGTCCGAAACCCCTCCATATCAACCTGGCCAAAAGATGTGGCTTTCTACTCGGGACCTCCGCCTCCGCCTGCCTTGCCGTAAGCTGAGTCCTCGATACGTCGGACCCTTCACTATACAGAAGCAACTGAACGACGTCACCTACAGGCTAAACCTTCCACCTCACTATAAAATCTCACCATCTTTCCATGTCTCACCCTGACACCGAGGTGCCTCCTCCTCCCGTTCCTGTCGACGAGGAGGCTATCTATCGAGTCCGCACCATCATGGACTCACGGCGGCGAGATCCTCGCCTCGAGTATCTGGTCGACTGGGAGGACTACGGTCCTGAGGAGCGGTCGTGGGTACCACGTGATGACATCTTGGACCCCGCTCTCCTCGCCCAGTTCCATGCTGACCATCCTGATCGCCCTGCCCCCAGGGGTCGGGGCAGACCTCGTCACCGTGTTCGCCCCTCTTCACAGTCGTCGGGAGCCTCCTCGGGAGGGGGGGGGATGTACTGTCAGGGTCCCACCGTCACCAGCACTCACTCCTCCCACTCATTCACATTCCCCATCACTCACTCTTCTCAGCCATTCACTATGACTCTGACTCCTGGTCATTCCGTGACAGTCGTAGAGCCGTCTGCTCTACTGAACTGAAGCAAACTGTCATTCGCTCTCTCTCCCCCTAGGGTGAGCAGAGCAACTGGAACAGTGACAGGATGTCATCACTTGCGAAGTCATGGCAACCAGATAAACAACAGGGCGAGTACGCTTCACTCAATAAGTGATAAACAGCGACGAAAGCCACGACATGAAATCCGCACTCACGAGGGTCCCGTGAAATTTGACAGCTACAGTTTATTGGAAAATAGTGTTGGGCACACTGACTTTGATGAATTTACTGTTTATCAGACGAGATGAGACAAGAAGCTAATGTTAGCTAACGCTGCTTTGACGGCCCCTCTGCCTCTGACTGCCGTTGCAGGAGAACACTGTATTCCTCCGACACGCTGTATTAACGTTACTGTTTTAACGTTACTGTTTTAAAACCGTTTTCCAGGTTAGTGGAGGTGCATACCGCTCAAAACCAACATGAAAAACGTAGTTAGTAATGTTCACTCAGCGTTTAGTTTTGTTGTTAAATTGTGTGTAAAATGAGCGGTGACGTTAAATCACCCTACGGTACCGTCTATTTGCTGGATGGTTTCAAGGTAATGGTCGGCAGCTAACATTAGCAGATAAGCCCGTACACTGAGGTCAAATTCCCCCGCCACCGCTGAAAAAATTCTAGAGGAAATACTGTTGCTGTTAATTGCTTTTACACCATATCGAATGATATAGGCATAATACTAAACCAATTTCATGCAGCAGCATGTTATTAGCATGTAAACAGCACAATGAAAGTTAATACAAGCACGATTTTGGCTAATGTTAATATACAACTTTTGTTAGTGTAGATAGATTAACGTTATCCATACAGGTATCGGAAAATTAGGCTTACATACCTTTATCTTCTTGTTTCTTCTCTTCTTCCAGTCTCTTCTTTTCACGTTTTTCATGGCCAGAAAAACGTTTTCTTTTCTTGTCAGACACGGTCGACGTCAGAGTCACTGTCTGACTGACTGACACTAACCAAGTGACAACGAGTGACATCATAGGGTCATTCAGGGTCAAGACTCGCGGTCGTGGGATAATTGCCAATCGCCTTAATATAATACGTATATTGTATAAAATGAAGTTGCGTATTAAACTGGGCCTAAAATAACATGTAGGGCGTCCAAATGCCTTTTTACATACCAAAGAATACTAAGCCATTAAAATAAAAATTGTGAAATAAATAAAAACTTTTATTGTGAAAGCAGTTGTTGATGGATTTACGTTTGTCACAGAAGAATTGTGTTCGTGTTTTACCAAAAGGAGACTTATAACACAGGTCCTTACCTGTAATATGTTGAAGATCTCTGGGTTAACAGCACCGGTTTTATGACGGCATTCTAGATCAGATTTATCGTTTTCGAAGTATGCGGACGTTATTAAGAGAACTGACTTCACTATACTTTACTCATGAGATTAATTAGATTACTTTGACATTTTTTCTTTCCTGATAAAGTAAATCCAAAGTACGTTTTCTTATGTGGAGGAAGTGAGTTTATTGTTCGTTGTGGGACATTTATTTGTCAGCTGTAGTAGTACAATACCAGAAGGATTCACTTGACCTCGCCCTTCAAAACAGGTCCCACCGAGATTTGAACTCGGATTGCTGGATTCAGAGTCCAGAGTGCTAACCATTACACCATGGAACCACTACAGGGCAGGTGCTGTTGCGTTCAGAGACCGTCTGTGTAGGGTGGGAAATGACAAAACTATGCTGTTGTTTTGGTTTTATAAGACAATTATGAAACTGATTTTTGATGAACACGAACTGTGCAAAGATAAACGTGGGTAACCACCACACTGCACTGGATGAGACTGCTAATAAAACACGTATCTCTACGTAATTTAGTTAATAAAAACTTGACAGTTGTCTTGAAGGTGGAATCATTATTTAGCGATATCGATCTAGGATTAAATGTTATTGACTAACTAAATCACCTTTGACACTCCCACATTAAGTGCAAGTTCCTAATATCTCATATGATGTGTCTTAAGGAGTCAAATACAAAACCTATAGAGAAATTGACATCAAAATAATGGAATAATATGCACAACGATATTTGCATTAAATGACAATTTAACAATCCATAAAATCACACGGTTAGCAAAAAAAAAAAATGATGGACTTACGTTTGTCACAGAAGAATTGTGATCGTGTTTTACCAAAATGAGACAGGTCCCACCAAGATTTGAACTCAGATCACTGGATTCAGAGTCCAGAGTGCTAACCATTACACCATGGAACCACTACAGGACAGGTGCTGTTGCGTTCACACACCATCAAATGCCAAAACTGTGCCATTGTTTTGGTTTTAAAAGACAATTATGAAACTGATTATTGAGGCACACTAACTGTGCAAAGATAAACATGAGTAACCACCACATTGCACCGGATGAGACTGCTAATAAAACAGTATTTGTAAAGATTGTTTTTTTATTATTAAAAAAAAGAGGCATGCATAAACATATATCTCTACGTAATTTAGTTGATAAAAACTGGGCCTAGTACAAGGAATACTAAGCCATTGAAATAATAATTGTTGGCATGATTTTATAAATATTTTTTTAATGTTAAACATAAATGTGGCACAGTGAATTATTAATCTGTGGATAGCTATTTTAGTAATTATCTCTATAGGCCAGTAAGCCTATCATTAATGTTTTTTCACAAATAGGCTGATTTATATTTGCTAATAATATGTTGGATTCATGTTGAGACATTTTCATAAAAAAAACTTTCAAAAAATTAATAAACTGGTGGCCCCTTTTCAGTAACTCTGAGGACCCTCTAGGGGTCCCGGACCCCCTGCTGAAGATCTCTGGTCTAAACCCTCCGAGGTAGACTGACCCCGAGCTACAGACGTTTCTGCTCCTGTAGAAGCTAGAAGTCTGTATAAAATCAACCTGGTTTTAAGAAAAACACGTTTTCTCCACGATCTTATGGGGAAAAACTACACTACCCACAATCCTAAGCGTAACAGCAACGTCTCTGATTTTCTGATTCTGATGTAACTTTGTGTTAAGTGAGAATCTCGAGTAAAGAAAGAGAGTGATTATTTTCAACCCCACTAAGGCATGGATACCTGACCCGAGGCCGACGGGTCCCGACGGTACCCAACGGGCCGGGCCGGGTTCGGACAGATATTTAGAAATTATGGTCGGGGTCGGGTCGGGCTCGGTCACATCAGCGCGATGAGGCAACAGCTGATTAATGTGCGCTTGTTGCCCCGTGTGCGCTGATGCGCTCATCTGTTGACATTTCCGAATGCCTTCCTACAGTTGCTTAACAAAAGCGGGCTTTCCACACAAACAAACGTAGCCTACATGTGTCATTAGTATGAGGAAAAAAATGAGATTTTAACTGTGTCGGGCTCGGGTCGGGCTTGGACACAAATTTCTTAATACCTGTCGGGCTCGGGCCGGGTTCGGTCACGGCTCTGTCGGACGCGGGCCGTCCTCGGACAGAAAAATTCCAAGAAAGATTTCCAAGTGTTTTCTTTCTTTCAATCGTGTTTTCCCTCCATTTCTGTCTCTCTCTCCCTCGCTACACACACACACACACACACACACACATACGTGCGTGAATAGCTAAACCGCTAGCCCATAGCAAAGTAGCTATTGTGATCCTTTGGTCTGTAAGACATTAGCCTGAAAGCTAACCGGCTAGCCCTAGCCACACGGCACTGCACCCAGCACCACTACCACCCTCTTGAGGCTAAATAGTTTTGTGCCGCTCACAGGAGTAGCCATTTTTGTAGTCTTTGGGCTAGACTTCTTTGTCTCTGCTTTTGGTTGTAGTTTGTAAAAGGGTAGATACACTACTGGTCAAAAGTTTTAGAACACCCCAATTTTTCTAGTTTTTTATTGAAATTTTAGCAGTTCAAGTTCAATGAATAGCTTGAAATGGTACAAAGGTTAAGTGGTGAACTGCCTGAGGTTAAAAAAAAAAGTAAGGTTACCCAAAACTGAAAAATAATGTACATTTCAGAATTTTACAAAAAGTCCTTTTTCAGGGAACACGAAATGGGTTAAAAATGTAAAGCTGTTCTGCAGCAATGGAGGTTGATCAAGCTTTGAAAGTTGGTGCTACCAATTCCCACAGGTGTTCCAACTTGTCTGGATTGGATGAGTTAGCATTATCAGCTTAGCGCAGGGGCTAATGGAGCGAGGCTTGTATCTTGTAAATGACCCCACTAATAATGCCCGAAATGATACCAAACTTCTACACTAGTACAAATAGGTTATGCACTCATAAAACGATGGATCGGAAAGTTTGTAAGTACACCAGAAGTTTATGTAAATAACACTTGCCTGTTGGCTTCTGCTCTCTGCTGTTGTTGTTGCTACTGCTGCCGGCAGTAAGATGAGTTCTTAGGGCCGTCTACAAATTACAACACCGAAAAGAGATATTTATATTTTTATTTAGATTAATTTTTTTTTAAGTAAGTGCTGTAGTATAACTAGCAGGAGACAAGTTATAATTTAGGTAAGTTTGGAGACATTACCTTATTTAATCATTAAATTAATAAATATTTTTGTTGTATCTCTTTTCTGTGTTATTTGTAGACGGCCCTAAGCACTCTAGCAGCAGCAGCAGCAGAGACGAGAAGCCAACAGGCAAGTGTTATTTACATAAACTTCTGGTGTACATACAAACTTTCCACTCCATCGTTTTATGAGTGCATATATATATATATAGATAAAAAAGATAGATAAAAATGTTCTTTGTTTTGGTTCTTTGGTCATTCTTTTTTTTTTAAAAGTGGTCTGATTTTATATGATAATAATCGGTCTTCTATAAACAAACATTAACTTCACCTATAGAAGAGACAAAAACAGTTGATATCTTACATTTACACTCCAAGATAAAACCTTGTGTCTTCTGTTTGACACTTGAAAAGAAAAAGGGAAACAAACTACCATCATCTTTAATTTGGTTCTTTGTTATCTCAGAGCTCTGAAAATGCATTTAAATATTTGTCTTTCTTTAAACATGTATTTTAATCATATCTCCCTGTTTTTTCTTCAAATTAGCCTAAAACACTTACGGACTTTTATTTTGAAGCTCAGCTAATCTGTCCCAGAAGCTGTAGTCTTTACTGCAGCTATCTTCACACTTTGAACAAGATGGCGTCTAGCAGAAAGGTGTGTTAGCAGAGTCTCTTTGTTGTGTTGAGAAAGAGGTAACATGTGTAAAGTCCAGATGCTAAGAGCGTTGGTGAAGCAGCGACTAACTGCGGCCGCTGAAGAGATATTTGGGCTGTTTGAAAGAACGATAGCAGAGTACGAGGAGGAACTTTGTCGTTCAAAAGAGGAGAACGAGCGACAACGGGAGCTACTGGACGCTGTTTTCAACCCTCAGCTTCGGTTACACAGTAGGGCTGGGCGTATCGATCTAAATATCGATAGTATCGATACCAAGATGAGTATTGGTATCGGATCGAAACTGTCGTGATGAGATCGATACTTTTGTTGCAGTTTCACGAGTTCATGCGAGCGCAGCGTCTCTCCAATTCTGTGCGCAGTGTGCAAACAGCGCACCTCTCTCTCTCTCTCTCTCTCTCATCTCTCTCTCTCTCTCTCTGCCCCTCCCCCTCCCTGCTCTGCCGGAGGCGGAGAGCGGAGAGTCAGAACAGTTATATTCATATTTATACATTGTGGCTTTTGTTTACTTATTTTGCACAACTGACTTTGTTACTTTACTACTGACTTTATTTTTCACAAATATCTGTGTGCAGTGTATTTTTTGTTGTGTTTTTTATATTGTTATATTCATATTTATACATTGTGGCTTTTGCTTACTTACTTTGCACAACTGACTTTATTTTTCACAGATATCTGTGTGTAATGGAAGGTATTTTTGGTTGTGTTGTTGGCTTTGTTATATTTATATTTTGTTACTGTATATTATTTTATTATTTCTATACCATTACATTGTTTTATATTGTTCTAGTTAGTAAATAAAAACATTTAGATTTGCCTGTGTTTTATCATAATCATAATCAACTAACTAAAGGAAAAATCACAAAATGATTCAATGATCGTGAGTTACAAGTAAAAAGTATCGGAATCGGTATTGGTATCGGTGATACTAGCCCTGTATTTACTTGGTATCGGATCGATACCAACATTCCCAGTATCGCCCACCCCTATTACACAGAGCAGGTTTGGTCATTAAACCTTCAGTTGATCTTTCTCTCCTTCCTGTGATCTCTTCTCTCAGATATGACGTATGTAAATAAGCATTTGTTCATTAGCTCTATTTGAATCTAAGCTCTTTAAAAGGCCTTTGCCAAACCCACCAGACTCCATGTAAATAATCAGTACTTTTATCATCATAAAACACACTGCATTCAAAGTGGACAGAAACTAAATAAAACTATCAATTCAATTCAATTCAATTCAATTTTATTTATAGTATCAAATCATAACATAAGTTATCTCGAGACACTTTACAGATAGAGTTGGTCTAGACCACACTCTATAATTTACAAAGCCCCAACAATTCCAACAATTCCAGTAATTCCCTCAAGAGCAAGCAGTGCGACAGTGGCGAGGAAAAACTCCCTCTTGGGAAGAAACCTCGGACAGACCCAGACGCCTCTTGGTAGGCGGTGTCTGACGAGCCGGTTGGGGGTGTGATGAACAGTGGCGATTGTAGTCACATTAATAATGGAACAGTGACTGGATGTAGCGGGAAGCTGCAGGGTTCAGCAGGACGCAGCATGACATTGCAGGGCATCGCTGAGCTCAGCAGGGAGTGCAGCAGGACCACGGCGACAGCTGCAACCAGGGTCTTGGTGCCAACGTTCTCCAAGGAAATACGCTGGGGGAAAAAAAAAAAGCATAAGGACTCCGGGGAGTAAACTCCCCAGAAGCTAGGATTAGTAACAAGCATTTCTGGGACGGGCTGCACACAAATAGCAATAGTAATAGTAATAGTAACAGTAATAGAAAGGGAGAGGAGAGAGCAGCTCAGTGTGTCAAAGGAAGGAAGTCCCCCGGCAGTCTAGAACTATAACAGCGTAACTATAACAGGTAACTAAGAGAGACAGGTCATAAGGAGAGGTAGCTTTTTCGGGCTTAGAACTCTCCCCCTGCCGGATCTGGCTTGGCTGGCCTGCCTCCCTCTACTTTATGTATTATTAATCTAACAATTATGAAGCAGTTGGGCCAGTTAGGTGAACACTGCAACTCCTCACTCCCTAACTATAAGCTTTATCAAATAGGAGAGTTTTAAGTTCATTCTTGAATGAGGTGACAGTTTCTGCCCCCCGAACCCAGATCGGGAGCTGGTTCCATAGGAGAGGAGCCTGATAACTGAAGGCTCTAGCTCCCATTCTACTTTTAGAGACTCTAGGTACCACCAGTAACTCTGCATTCTGGGAGCGCAGTGCTCTAGTAGGACAATAGGGTATTAGGAGCTCTTCTAGATATGATGGTGCTAGACCATTTAGAGCTTTGTAGGTCAAGAGAAGGACTTTAAACTCAATCCTGGATTCAACAGGAAGCCAATGCAGAGAAGCTAATACAGGAGAAATATGATCTCTTTTCTTAGTTCTTGTGAGAACACGCGCTGCAGCATTCTGGATCAGCTGGAGAGTCTTAAGAGACTTATTTGAGCAACCTGACAGTAGGGAATTACAATAGTCCAGCCTGGAAGTAACAAATGCATGGACTAGTTTTTCAGCGTCGTTTTGAGACAGGATATTCCTAATTTTGGCAATGTTACGAAGATGAAAAAAGGCTGTTCTTGAGGTTTGTTTTAGATTGGCATTAAAGGATATATCCTGATCGAAGATAACTCCTAAATTTCTAACAGTGGTGCTGGAGGCCAGGGCAACACCATCCAGAGTAGCTATATCTCTAGATAATGAAGTTCGGAGGTGTTTAGGGCCCAGCACAATAACTTCAGTTTTGTTAGGGTTTAACATCAGAAAATTATAGGTCATCCAGGATTTTATATCCTTAATGCACGCTTGAAATTTAGCTAGCTGACTGGTTTCGTCTGGTTTGATTGACAAGTATAATTGGGTGTCATCCGCATAACAGTGAAAGTTAATTGAGTGTTTTCTAATAATATTGCCTAGAGGAAGCATATATAAGGAGAATAGAATTGGTCCAAGCACTGAGCCTTGAGGAACCCCATGGCTAACTTTGCGCGTACTTGGAGGATTTATCATTAACATTCACAAATTGAGATCAATCAGAGAAATAGGACCTAAACCAACTCAGAGCAATTCCTTTAATGCCAACCAAGTGTTCCAATCTCTGTAACAGGATTGAATGGTCAATTGTGTCAAATGCAGCACTAAGAACTAGTAAAACAAGAATGGAGACAAGACCTTTGTCTGCAGCAGTTAAAAGGTCGTTAGTAATTTTCACCAGTGCCGTCTCTGTGCTATGATTCTTTCTAAATCCTGATTGAAAGTCATCAAATAAACTATTGCTATGTAGAAAATCACATAACTGATTAGCAACCACCTTCTCAAGGATCTTGGATAGAAAGGGAAGGTTAGATATAGGTCTATGGTTTGCTAAGACCTCAGGATCCAGGGTGGGTTTTTTCAGAAGAGGTTTTATCACAGCTACTTTAAATGACTGTGGTACATAACCTGTTAATAGAGACATATTGATTATATCTAGTAATGAGGTGTTAACCACAGGTAATGCTTCTTTGAGTAGTCTCGTTGGGATGGGGTCCAAGAGACAGGTAGATGGCTTAGCTGAGGATATCTTTAACATTAATTGTTGAAGGTCTATAGGATAAAAGCAGTCTAAGTATATGTCGAGACTAGTCTTTATTTCTAACGACTCTGCGTTTAAAGGTGAACCGTTAGAAGTTGAGTGTAAAAGGTGATGAATTTTATCTCTAATTGTTGTAATTTTATCATTGAAGAAGCTCATGAAGTCATCACTACTCAGAGCTAGAGGAATAGATGGCTCAGTAGAGCTGTGGCTATCTGTCAGCCTGGCGACAGTGCTGAAAAGAAACCTTGGGTTGTTCTTGTTTTCTTCTATTAGTGATGAGTAATAGTCTGATTTGGCCTTTCTTAGGGCCTTCCTATAGGTTTTGAGACTTTCTTGCCAATCCAAACGAGATTCTTCCACCTTGGTGGAACGCCACTTACATTCGAGGTTTCGCGAGATTTGTTTTAATTTGCGAGTTTGGGAGTTATACCAAGGTGCTAGTTTCCTTTGCTTCATCATCTTCTTTTTCAGGGGAGCGACGGAGTCTAAGGTCGTCCGTAGAAATGTTGTAACACCGTCTACAAATTCTGTTTGCTGTTGGAATATCTTCTTTAAATTTAGCTATAGCACTGTCAGATAAGAATCTGGTGTAGGAGCTTTTATCTAATTTAATATAATCAGGTAGTAAGAATTCGAAAGTGATTAAAGAATGATCTGATAATACCGAATTCTGCGAAAATATTATTAAATGCTCAATTTCAATACCATATGCCAGCACAAGGTCGAGGGTGTGGTTAAAACAGTGCGTCGCCTTGTGCACACTCTGACTGAAACCGATTGAATCCAGTAATGAGTTGAAAGCAGTACTAAGGCTGTCATTGTCAACGTCCACATGGATATTAAAATCACCTACAAGAAGTACTTGGTCTGATTTAAGGACTAAACATGATAAAAACTCTGAGAATTCAGATACAAATTCAGAATACGGACCTGGAGCCCTGTAAATAACAATGAATATAATTGGCTGTAATGTTTTCCATTTTGGATGTTGAAGATTAAGAAAAAGACTTTCAAATGAGTTATAATGTAATTTAGGTTTAGGAGTAATTAACAGGCTTGCATCAAAGATGGCTGCAACTCCCCCTCCTCGGCCTGAGCCTCTAGGAATTTGAGTATTAATATGGCTGGGAGGAGTGGCTTCATTTAGACTAACATAGTCTTCATGGCCCAGCCAGGTTTCAGTAAGACAAAATAAATCTGTCTTGGTTCATCTTTCCACTGTTCCAACAATCACCACTCTGGTTTAGTTGAAATGAACTCTTAATTCCCACATTTACATGTGGGAATATGCTGGATCTATACACGCTAAAAGTGCTGATTATTTACATGGAGTCTGGTTGGTTTGGTGATGGGGATTTCGGGGCTGTTTTCTAGATAAACAAAGATTCTTATTTAATAGGTAATCCCTTAGGATTGTATAGGTTATTGTTACATAGTAGTCATGTTCACCTTGGAACACAACAGCACAGTATTGTAACCACTGAGGCTAATAGAGGTGTGTGTGTTTGTTTGTGTGTGTCTCTGTGTGTGTGTATACACACTAAAACCTCCTGGGTCAAAAAGGGACCAACTAATTTCTGGGTTATTTCAACCCAGAAAATTGGGTTATTCTTTTTGGAACACAACAGCACAGTATTGTAACCACTGAGGCTAATAGAGGTGTGTGTGTCTCTGTGTGTGTGTATACACACTAAAAACTCCTGGGTCAAAAAGGGACCAACTAATTTCTGGGTTATTTCAACCCAGAAAATTGGGTTATTCTTTTTGACCCAACTTCTGGGTTAAATATTTGACCCAAATCTTGGGTTAAAATAACCCAACAGTGTAGTTAATATAACCCAACTTCTGGGTTAAATACCTGACCCAAATGTTTGGTTAAAATAACCCAACTTCTGGGTCAAAAGAACAACCCAATTTTCTGGGTTGAAATAACCCAGAAATTAGTCGGTCCCTTTTTAACCCAGGAGTTGGGTCAAAAATAACCTAACTTGGGTTACTATGACAGTATGCCTTATTTCAGAAAGTAAAACATTGTTTTACATTGTATGACACACTTTAAGCACTTTTACATTTGTATTGTATTAAATTAAATTAAAATTATATAAAAAACACACACACTTCCCAGTGGGCATTTTATGTCAATTTAACATCAATATGACATCAAACATTGACGTCAAAATTACGTCAAAATGTATTGACATATTTTGATATAATTTCAATGTCAAGAATCACTCAATTTCAACCTAAATGTACAATGACTGACAACATACACATAGAAATATGTGCAGATTATTTAATTTATGTAAAACTTAGACATTAGAACATACATCATGTATCATTTATTGAAGTGGTGCAGTGGTTTCAAAATGTATCAATGTACAAAATCCCAATTCCTGTAGGGCATGACTAATGTACATAATGCTGTTTGTTTTTCTCCCATAGAAACCATAGAATTTATTTTGTGTGCATTACTGTATTTGATTAATTACACTATGCATCTTCTCAAAATGCTATAAAATGCCCCCCTCCACTCCATTGTGAATCTGTGCCCGTGTACCTTTTAGTCTGGGTTACACAAGGATGGCAATATCCCAACCCGTCATAAATGGTCCTGAAATGTCAGTAAGAACCCATAGTAATGGAATATCCATGTTGTTTTATTCATAATATGTTTGGTAGATGTACTGTATAATCCAGCTCATACAAAAGCAAAGTATTAAAAACTAAACTTATTTTCCGGTGATTCCCGTGTGCCTGAAGACGTTTCCCACCACACAAGTTAGGTTGAAGCACACTGGCGTGTTCACGAGACTTCTCGGGCCTTCTCTGGTTTCTGTTGAGGAAACACAAACACAAAACAGAGAGTGAGGTCTGGTGTAACAGACATAAATGGACTGAGGGCTAGATTTATCAAGCCGTTTGCGCCTGTTTCCAGGCGCTAATTGGTCGCAAAGACAGACGTAACCGATGCAGGCTATTTACAAACAGGGCACACTTGGGTAAAATGGCAGATTGTCTGTCACATGAGCGAGAAGAGACAAGTTGCGCTTTCACTAAGCCTTCGTGGGAGGGTCGTGGGGAAAGTGGGAGTTCCACCCAAAAAGGTGGGAGGATAAGCACAAAGTGCACCTAATTATATATTCCGTGGTATTTACAAAGACTGTCAGTAAGAGCGCGCCTCTATTCTGCGGGGGAAATTCTCCGCCTCTTAAAAGCAGGTCTACACCAGCCGCAATCGAGTTTCCTCGTAGACCATTATGCCGCTGATGAAATGGCAACAGTAATTTGAGCAAGACAAAGACATAGGCGAGGCTGAAAATATTTTTAACACAAGAATCACACTTTGTCAGTGAACACAACATCATTTAGCGTTACAGATCAAGCAGCCATGCAATATTAGAGTTACTGGAAGAAATCAAAGATGAAATTGAATCTCCCACTCAGCGTTCACATCCCATTCCAGCGGTCTCCTCGCTACATTACAAATATTGGGATCAGGATCATTTCAAACAGTCATAACGTCAGCAGTGGGAATATCGCAGTCTGCACTCAGCCATATCATAGCACAAGTACTGCTTTACTACAGCGCAATTTACGGTATAGTGGGCGGAGAAAGACGCTGATTGCCTGATGGGTGTCAGGGTTGATAAATACTACGCAAAATGTGGAAGCATAGCGTGCGCTATTACCGAACTCGCATAAACAGACGCAGCGCAAACTGCGCTAGTGTTAGTAAATTAGGCCCTGAGTCTTTAAAGTACATATCTTAGAGTTTTATTTACATTTTGCAGCCTCGCCATAAACTCCCTCTCCTCCTCCATGTCCTGAGGTCCCTGACTCCTGGTAGGGGGCAGGGGTTTTGTCTTGGAACTGGAGGAGGACTCAGGCTTGCAGGACCTCTTCCTGGTGGTGGAGGAGGAGGAGGCTTCTGGTGACTCCGGTGATGGCACGGTGTGGGTGAGTTCCTAGCGGAAATGCTCCCTCAGTACTTCTTGTAGGTGATTTTAATATCCATGTGGACGTTGACAATGACAGCCTTAGTACTGCTTTCAACTCATTACTGGATTCAATCGGTTTCAGTCAGAGTGTGCACAAGGCGACGCACTCTTTTAACCACACCCTCGACCTTGTGCTGGCATATGGTATTGAAATTGAGGATTTAATAATAATTACCGCAGAATTCGGTATTATCAGATCATTCTTTAATCACTTTCGAATTCTTACTACCTGATTATATTAAATTAGATAAAAGCTCCTACACCAGATGCTTATCTGACAGTGCTATAGCTAAATTTAAAGAAGATATTCCAACAGCATTCGACTCTATGTCATGCCTTAACATAACAGAGGACCTGTATGTTAACCTCAGTCCCTCTCAAATTGATGCATTTGTAGACGGTTATTACGACATGCCTACGGACGACCTTAAGACCCTCCGCTCCCCTGAAAAAGAAGATGATGAAGCAAAGGAAACTAGCACCTTGGTATAACTCCCAAACTCGCAAAATTAAAACAAATCTCGCGAAACCTCGAATGTAAGTGGCGTTCCACCAAGGTGGAAGAATCTCGTTTGGATTGGCAAGAAAGTCTCCAAAACCTATAGGAAGGCCCTAAGAAAGGCCAGATCAGACTATTACTCATCATTAATAGAAGAAAACAAGAACAACCCAAGGTTTCTTTTCAGCACTGTCGCCAGGCTGACAGATAGCCACAGCTCTACTGAGCCATCTATTCCTCTAGCTCTGAGTAGTGATGACTTCATGAGCTTCTTCAATGATAAAATTACAACAATTAGAGATAAAATTCATCACCTTTTACACTCAACTTCTAACGGTTCACCTTTAAACGCTGAGTCGTTAGAAATAAAGACTAGTCTCGACATATACTTAGACTGCTTTTATCCTATAGATCTTCAACAATTATTGTTAAAGATATCCTGCGCCAGCTAGCATCTACCTGTCTCTTGGACCCCATCCCAACGAGACTACTCAAAGAAGCATTACCTGTGGTTAACACCTCATTACTAGATATGATCAATATGTCTCTATTAACAGGTTATGTACCACAGTCATTTAAAGTAGCTGTGATAAAACCTCTTCTGAAAAAACCCACCCTGGATCCTGAGGTCTTAGCAAACTATAGACCTATATCTCAACTCTTCCTTTTTATCCAAGATCCTTGAGAAGGTGGTTGCTAATCAGTTATGTGATTTTCTACATAGCAACAGTTTATTTGATGACTTTCAATCAGGATTTAGAAAGAATCATAGCACAGAGACGGCACTGGTGAAAATTACTAACGACCTTTTAACTGCTGCAGACAAAGGTCTTGTCTCCATTCTTGTTTTACTAGATCTTAGTGCTGCATTTGACACAATTGACCATTCAATCCTGTTACAGAGATTGGAACACTTGGTTGGCATTAAAGGAATTGTTCTGAGTTGGTTTAGGTCCTATTTCTCTGATCGATCTCAATTTGTGAATGTTAATGATAAATCCTCCAAGTACGCTAAAGTTAGCCATGGGGTTCCTCAAGGCTCAGTGCTTGGACCAATTCTATTCTCCTTATATATGCTTCCTCTAGGCAATATTATTAGAAAACACTCAATTAACTTTCACTGTTATGCGGATGACACCCAATTATACTTGTCAATCAAACCAGACGAAACCAGTCAGCTAGCAACTAAGTATACAAATAATGGATGACCTATAATTTTTCCTGATGTTAACCTAACAAAACTGAAGTTATTGTGCTGGGCCCTAAACACCTCCGAACTTCATTATCTAGAGATATAGCTACTCTGGATGGTGTTGCCCTGGCCTCCAGCACCACTGTTAGAAATTTAGGAGTTATCTTTGATCAGGATATATCCTTTAATGCCAATCTAAAACAAACCTCAAGAACAGCCTTTTTTCATCTTCGTAACATTGCCAAAATTAGGAATATCCTGTCTCAAAACGACGCTGAAAAACTAGTCCATGCATTTGTTACTTCCAGGCTGGACTATTGTAATTCCCTACTGTCAGGTTGCTCAAATACGTCTCTTAAGACTCTCCAGCTGATCCAGAATGCTGCAGCGCGTGTTCTCACAAGAACTAAGAAAAGAGATCATATTTCTCCTGTATTAGCTTCTCTGCATTGGCTTCCTGTTGAATCCAGGATTGAGTTTAAAGTCCTTCTCTTGACCTACAAAGCTCTAAATGGTCTAGCACCATCATATCTAGAAGAGCTCCTAATACCCTATTGTCCTACTAGAGCACTGCGCTCCCAGAATGCAGAGTTACTGGTGGTACCTAGAGTCTCTAAAAGTAGAATGGGAGCCAGAGCCTTCAGTTATCAAGCTCCTCTCCTATGGAACCAGCTCCCGATCTGGGTTCGGGGGGCAGAAACTGTCACCTCATTCAAGAATGAACTTAAAACTCTCCTATTTGATAAAGCTTATAGTTAGGGAGTGAGGAGTTGCAGTGTTCACCTAACTGGCCCAACTGCTTCTCTTCATAATTGTTAGATTAATAATACATAACAAAGTAGAGGGAGGCAGGCCAGCCAAGCCAGATCCGGCAGGGGAGAGTTCTAAGCCCGAAAAAGCTACCTCTCCTTATGACCTGTCTCTCTTAGTTACCTGTTATAGTTACGCTGTTATAGTCCTAGACTGCCGGGGGACTTCCTTCCTTTGACACACTGAGCTGCTCTCTCCTCTCCCTTTCTATTACTGTTTCTATTACTGTTACTATTACTATTTGTGTTGCAGCCCGTCCCAGAAATGCTTGTTACTAATCCTAGCTTCTGGGGAGTTTACCCCCGAGTCCTTATGCTTTTTTCCCCGCAGCGTATTTCCTTGGAGAACGTTGGCACCAAGACCCTGGTTGCAGCTGTCGCCGTGGTCCTGCTGCACTCCCTGCTGAGCTCAGCGATGCCCTGCAATGTCATGCTGCGTCCTGCTGAACCCTGCAGCTTCCCGCTACATCCAGTCACTGTTCCATTATTAATGTGACTACTATCGCCACTGTTCATACACACCCCAACTGGCTCGTCAGACACCGCCTACCAAGAGCCTGGGTCTGTCCGGGTTTCTTCCCAAGAGGGAGTTTTTCCTGCGCGCATGCGCTGCTTGCTCTTGAGGGAATTACTGGAATTGTTGGAATTGTTGGGGCTTTGTAAATTATAGAGTGTGGTCTAGACCTACTCTATCTGTAAAGTGTCTCGAGATAACTTATGTTATGATTTGATACTATAAATAAAATTGAATTGAAATTGAATCCTCTTTGACTGGGCCACGTTCAGGCTGAGGGCGTAGAAGCAGTCAGCGGTGGCCATGTTGTGGCACATAAAAGGTGGCCACCATCTTCTGCTGCCCAACAGAAGGTTGTTCTTGACCTTAAAACAGTAGAAGAGAAAAGATTGCTACGGTTAGTTAAGCCAGCAGAGTTTTAATGAAATCCAGTATGAACAGATAAGTTACTGAGGAGAACTTACATGAGCAGACACAGCAGTCCTCAGGTCAGTGAAGTTGGGGGACCCTTTATAACCACAATAATTCACATGGAAAGTCACACTTACTTTTGGATGCCATCAATGTTCCTTAAAAATAGCCAACTGAACAATACAGTCTGTCCCTTTACCAGGTGAAATATAAAAGACCTGACCCTCGACACATTGGACTGTGCATTTTCCAGCTGCTTGGAAGTGGGGCAGCTGCCCTCATGGTACCGCTGGTAGTCCTGGAGGTCTTCTTTGAACACACATTTTAAATGATCTGAGTAACATTTAACATTGAGGTAGAACACACATATATTTGTACTACTTTTCTTTCTTACCAATTGAAGGAGGGAATTTCAGGTTCCTTATTCCAGGGCTACGTCCACTGCCCCGGAAGAGGTTTTTCAGGTTATTCCTGATTCTTGCTCCATTCTTGCTTCATGCATGTCTTCTTTCAGACTATTACAAAAACACAGATACACAGTTACATGTTTATTTTACCCTGTCTATTTGCCCAAAAGTTTGCAGTAGATAAAGCCTTGTTTGCATTTAAACAGAAACATTTCAGAAAAATTATGATACAGGAAAATAATTGTCTTAATGTCGGTAAAAAGGAAGAAGTCTCATGTTGTTAAAATGTATTACACTATTCACCTGTAATGTATGGAACTTACATAACGTTACACCAAACTTTCAAGTTTCCTTCCTCTCTATATTCTTAAGGTTCAGGGATTAGTTCATATATCATTCAAAGCCTGATTTATGTAAAAGGTTATACCTAAAAAAACAATAGATTTTTTTTCTTGGCTGTCCAAAATTCCCTCCTTTTAAAAACGAGTGTAATCTACTCTACAAATTTGTTCTGTATATTCATCCTTAAAAATAAATTTACAGCAATAACTTCCAGGGAGTTCTGTATAAATCAGAGCGTACACCACAGCCCCGCGGGAACCAGCGATTTGTCAGCGTTACATTTTTGCATTTTTTATTTAAAAGGAACTACATAAAGTACTCAATACATAATTTTTAGTAACGTTACACAAACAATAAAAAATACATCCAACGTGGAAACGTGAGCATTCAAAACAGGCTACATGATAGCTGAATACAAATTTTCCTCCTTTTTCTGCATGTTCACTTTTCAGCAAGAAATATAATAATAATAATAATAATGTCCGTACATTTCTAACGGTCGGTGGATTAGCTATCGTTAGTAATGTTTTATTCATAAACATCTACTTAAAACGAGCTAGCTAAATCAATGTTAGCTAGCTACGTTTTAGCACGCTAACATTTGTCGTAGCATTAACCTAGCTAGCTAGCTAGCTAGCCAGCCAATGTAGCATACAGTGACTCAGATACATCTTAATAAAAAAGAAAACCGATAACTTACTTACTTAGATAACGTAAATTTGAATGGGCAAACACATAGCGCTAGATAGATAGATAGATAGATAGATAGATAGATAGATAGATAGATAGATAGATAGATAACGATACAGCATTGACATGTCTGTATTAAGGACTCCTTTGAAACAACGTTAATTAAGTGAAATGTCAGTTACTCTTCACAAGCAAGCTAGCTAGCTAGCTAGCTAGTTAAGGTAGCTAATGGAACGTAAGAGAGTTTATTCTAGAAGCACGGTTTAAACAAACACATTTTCTGCAACAAACTACCAGTAAAATGAAAATGCTTACCTCGCCTCCCTGCCCCAGGAACCAAAGTGTCGTTTAGAGGAGAAAATAAGCTGGTCCGATGTCAAGACAACTCACCGAAAAAGACATTGTAGAGAGAGACAATAGACAGACAGTTCTATGGCCTTCTTCACTTTATCTGCTAAAAGTTAAAACAAATGAGTAGCTGGAGTTCCTCAATAAAAACTCTACTAGGCTGAAAGTTCACGGTTGCCAACTATTTCACTTGGAGCCTTTTTGAATCTACACGGCCACTCTGCTTTCTCTTCTCTCTGTTGATCTATTCCACAGACAGTTCACAAAGCTCTATTGTCAATAAAGTACAAAAGAAAAGAAAATAGTTTGCCGACAATGCCGAGGGCAGACGCTTCGCAGAACAGCGGTCTTAGCAGCTGAGCAGACAGAGAGCAGAGAGGGCGACTCGGCAGTCCGCTAACTTGTTGCTCTCTCTAATATAACCAATATAAGCCGCTCTGTTTAGGCTACAAAACATGCATGCAGGCTGAAATTCAACCGTTCGGTTTTGTTGGGATTAAGTTATAAGCTGAAGGAAACTCTGCTAGCTGCTAGGCTGATGTGCAACGGTAAACACTCCAGCGTTAATGTGTCCACGTCCACCTCAGCTCAATGGACTGTCCATCCTCATGTGCAAAGCTGAAGTGACGAGCAAGTTTTTTTCTCTCTCCATAAACTCTTGAATGTAGGATAGAAAACAGTCAATGAGGAGAACTACACAATGATTATTGCTTTCATTATATTTCATATCACACGATATCTGTTCTCCTGTAACTTCTGCGAGCAAAAAGTAAAACATAAATAAAAAATATGAGGTGATGATGTCATCACCGCGGTAGTGGCACGTCATCGCCAGTATTGCAGTTATCGTCACAGCCCTAACACACACACAAATGTATTTTTCATAGATGTTCTTTTGAACATACACATGTTCCACCAATATAGATAGCCAAGCAGCCTACTGTGGGGAGTAGCAACATGCTAGTTCACTGACATCAGCTCTGCAAATAACTCAGACATATTTTGGTTACAATGACGGGGTCATCAGTTTGTAAAGGGTCTATATGCCAGCAAGCAGTACTTTGTGGGCAGTTGTGCTAATGATTGCTTGCTAACATAACAGACAACAGACAACTCGCAAAAGCCACACACACCCTAGCGTTGGGCGGGGAAATGCACCCCTGACACAAAACTCCGAAAGGGTCACAACGCCGTGGAGTTGACGCAGAAGCATAGAACAGCCTTTACTGAGATGAACGTGAGACTCTAAATGCAAAATATGTCCGCCAAGCTTAAGTTGTTCAAGTATGCTACAGGCTCACACAGACGCAGCCGCTTCGGCTTTTGGAACCAAAATTTGGTACCGAAAGATAAATAATTTTTTTATATAGTTTTTCGTTTGATACCATAAAAGTATCAACGTTTGGTGTCCAGCCCTAGTCCTTTCGCCGTTCTCGTGTCCCGGCGTGTGGCATGTCCTTTCCTCGTTCTTCTTTTGTGGCGTGTCCCCCAGAGACCATGGGTCATATCCTGGCATGTGGTGTGTCATTTCCCCGTTCTTCTTTTCCTAAACCCCAAAACCCAACCTCCTGATAGTGCTGACCAGCACAAATACATTACTTTCTTAGAAACACGAAGTAAACGAGATAATCATGTCCGTGTACACGAATCAATAGATTACAAATAACGTGACCATTTCACGAACTGCCGTGAGACCGTGTTGAAATACGAAAAAATAAGAGAATTAGGATGGTTTTAATGAACCCAAATCTTCATTTTGTTTGGCATCTGTTTTTGTGTTCTTTGGGGTGCCATTACTGTTTAGAAATATTACTCTTGGGTAGGACCGAACAATGGTAATGTGTCAAAATGCAGGCTACTCATTTATTTTAAAGGGACAACTGTGTTAATTCAGCTGCAAAGCTTGTGACAAAAAACACCCCAAAAATGTGACCCTGTTACAAAGTTTGCAGCAGCTCAGTCCATGACAGGTCTAATGTCTGCCTTATGGCCCTTCTCTAGAACTGCAGGGGGGGGGGGGTTGGTACTATCATTCAGCTATTACTTGCTATTAAATCCACTGTTTGTCTGTGTGTGGATTTTATTTTAAAGGTCCCATGACATGGTGCTCTTTGGATGCTATTATATAGACCTTAGTGGTCCCCTAATACTATATCTGAAGTCTCTTTCCCGAAATTCAGCCTTGGTGCAGAATTAAAGCCACTAGAGCCAGTCCCACAATGAGCTTTCCTTAGGATGTGCCATTTTTGTGTCTCTAGCTATTGAGGAGGAGAGAGGGCGGGGCAAGGTGGAGGGTGGGGGTGTGGCCTTGACCAACTGGCACTTTTCTCGTTTGAAAGCCATGATGTCTCTCTCCCATGGGTTGGCCAAATTCTCTGGGCGGGCAAAGCAGAGAAAGGGGAGGTAACCTTGCTTGTTATGACCTCATAACAAGCAAGATTCCAGAACGGCTCATCTGAGCTTTCATTTTCTCAAAGGCAGAGTAGGATACCCAGGGCTCGGTTTACACCTATCACCATTTCTAGCCAATTGGGGACCATAGGCAGGCTGGGGGAACGCATATTAATGTTAAAAAACCTCATAAAGTGAAATTTTCATGCCATGGGACCTTTAAGTTCAAGGCAGGCAGGCTTGTTTATTCGTGTTTGGCAATTAAAAACTCATGTAAATATTCTACCTGACTTATTTTGTAGCTTTTGGGGGAATTTTTATCAGGGATTTGATACAGGTTTTTCCCCTTTGTCTGTCGTCGTTGTGCATACATCCATATCGGTATTAAGGGTGTCACGATTTCGATTTTAAATCACACACACGCAGAGGTGTGGACAAATTTCAGGTATCGGTACCGGCACCGGTAAAAATGTGAACGGTACCCAACCCTAGCCATATGTAAAATAAAATGAAGCTGCCTCCAGCCCCTTCCCCTTGCAAAGTTGCATAAATATGTTTGAAATTATTTTTACAACTGAAATTAATTTTTTTGTTAAAGGGTCATCGTTACTGAAAAAAAGGTACCGTTGAATACCGGAACCAAATTTCAGGCATTGGTACCGGCACCGGCAAAAATGTGAACGGTACCCAACCCTAGCCATATGTAATATAAAATGAAATTAACTGTTGACATGATGACACAAAATAGTAGTGAGCTATTTAAATTAGCTGCATACATGGCTAAACATAATTTTCTCTTACCAGTGTATCACCCTGTGTAACATTACTTCGTCCGCAGCAATCCTGCCACAATCGGCCCCAAAACATCCCAGTTAGATCTAAAATCCTTCGTAAATCTTTACAATTATTCCCCAAAAGAACCAACCAGGCCTGCCTTGTTGCACGATTAAAACGTTTTTCAAAACTTGCCATTTTCAGCGTGTAGCTTTCTAGCTCAAAATTTGTTGTTATTTCCTGAAACAAACTGAGTTTTGGTTGATTGAGGCTACAGTGCATGTAGCTTGTAGCTCCAGTTAATGACTTGTGTGGCTTTCATTTTAGTAGTTATTTCAGTTTTAATGCAGGAAATACTTCACACTCTGAAGTCCTATGGATTGGTCACCTCATCAGCCCTTGCATTTTCTCCATTCAAACAGAACATTTTAATATAGTAAAACACAAACTATAATTCGCTCCCACCTCCCATTAGTTATTTTAACCCTTGTATCATTATCTCTGCATGTTTACCCCTTGGGTCTACCGAAGGCGCACTCAGCAGACGTCAAGCTGGCGACCGTAGCAGGAAAGAAGGGCAAGAAGGCCAAGGAGGAGGAGCAGCCTGCAGCACCTCCTGCAGCAGCAGAGGAAGAGGAGGAGTATGTGGTGGAGAAGGTTTTGGACCGCACACGTGCCCGCTCGCATTGTGAAGCGCGTGTCCGCGCTATTTTGCGACAGCGACATGCACTCTACACTTACTGCTGTGCTGATAGACGGCTTTTTGTACACGTTCCGAAACGGACGTAAACATATCACACTTTCTCTGTAGTCTACCGTTAGCTAGGTATCGTAAATAGGCTACTTTTAAAATGCCATACTTTCCCTCTGGGCTCACCAAAACGGTCGTAAAAGCATATTAACCATTCACTGCACGTTAGGGCTGAACGATTTTTGAAAATGATCTAATTGCGATTTTTTTTCCCAAATATTGCGATTCGATTATTTTTTTAAGCTCTTTGTCTTCTGCATTATTCAACAAAGACAAACAATAAATCATTGTATAATATGAACAACACACGATTACACACTAGACAGTTAAAGAAGTAAAAAAAAAAAATATATATATATATATATATATATATATATACACAACGGTGTATTTTTTTACAGTGCACAGAGAGGAGCTGCCTCCAGCCCCTCCCCCTTGTGAAGTTGCGTGCTGTGTGTATGACACTGTCAATGTTGCACTTGCTCAGAGAGGCTATAGTTACGTTAGTTGCTGGTCTTTCCGTGGGATTTATTGTACTAATAAAACCGTTGAAACACGGTGGCCACGCTGCTGTGAAAGCTCCCCGAACGTCATTTATCAGTCTGATTGTTACCCCTCTCAGTGGCAGCTCCTCCACTCCAAATCTTTATAACGGAGCTAACCACTAATCCGAGCAACTCGTTGCCAACCGAGCCTACAGTTCTGTGTGCCTGTATCCATTAATGGCATGTATGGACTCAAGCACGAACAAAATCCTTCATTTTATTAAAATGGCTGTAAAAGTTTTAAACTTCAACTCAGAGTTGTTTGAATGACAGAAATCAGCTCAAGGTACTGTGTAGCATTAGTGTGCCAAGTTGATGCTTTCTCTGCGGAGTGCAGACTGATTTGCTCTCGCGAGTCATGTGACCAAATCGCAGCCTTTGCAATTAGGAAATCGCGTTTTAACTAGAGGTCGACCGATTCATCGGTTTGCCGATTAATCGGCACCGATAGTTGATTGGTGGAACTATGGTTATCGGCAAAAATCCATACCAATAGTTTTTTCTGGTTGCGTCCGTTGCTGGAGCGGCTGAGAAGCGCGTGCTGTCATTCATTACACAGTAAGGCAAAAGGGCCAACAAGTGCTAAGCATCTCTGGGGAGGGCCAACAAGTGCTAAGCATCTCTGGGAACTCTTTCAAGACTGTTGGAAAACCATTTCAGGTGACTACCTCTTGAAGCTCATCAAGAGAATGCCAAGAGTGTGCAAAGCAGTAATCAGAACAAAGGGTGGCTACTTTGAGGAATCTAAAATATAATACCTGTTTTCAGTTATTTCACACTTTTTTGTTGAGTACATAATTTCATATGTGTTCATTCATAGTTTTGATGCCTTCAGTGAGAATCTACAATGTAAATAGTCATGGAAATAAAGGAAACATTAAATGAGGTGTGTCCAAACTTTTGGCCTGTACTGTGTATGCCTGTACTGTGTATGTATATATGTATGTATATGCATGTGTGTATATATGTGTGTGTGTGGAGAAGAAGAAGGAGAGCAAGAGGAAAGTTGTCAGTGAGGCCTCGGGGGACTCAGAGGAGCAAGGGGGCAAGAGGAAGAACAAGGAGGTGAGCGAAGGAAAGAGGTTACTCCAGACTGAAGAGTCCCAGAAATCTAATCTCAATATTAATGAATGCACATAGAGGGTTTCACATATGTATTTTAGGATTTATATATAAATGACTCTCGACATTGCAATATGCACATGCATATACATAAGGCAAGGCAAGGCAACTTTATTTGTATAGCACATTTCAGCAACATTAAACAGCAATTGAAAACGATTCAAAAAATTTAAAACCGATAAAAGACGAGAATAAAATTTACAGTGCAGTATAAGAACAAGTTAACAGAGTCCAACTCGGGCCTCCCAAAGGACTCATGTTTTCTGTTAGGACTTAACTAGTTCCAAACTGGGCCTTACAAAGGTCTTAACAAGTTAACCGAGTCCAACTTGGGCCTCCCAGAGGACTTATACTTTAACTCTTTTTCTGTTGCAACACAGGTTCCAAACCTGGCCTCCCAGAAAAAGAAAGGCAACATCAAAAAGAAAGGTCTTCAGCCTTGATTTGAGCAGTTTTCTGGGAGTATGTTCCAGATATGTGGAGCATAAAAACTGAACACTGTTTCCCCCTGTTTAGTTCTGACTCTGGGGACAGAAAGCAGACCTGTCCCAGATGATCTGAGAGGTCTGGGTGGTTCGTAATGTATTGGCAGATCAGAAATGTATTTTGGCCCTTAACCGTTTAGTGATTTATAAACCAGCAAAAGTATTTTGAAATCTTTGAGGCACTGAAAGCCAGTGTAAAGACTTCAGAACTGGAGTGATGTGATCCACTTTCTTGGTCGAGCAGCAGCGTTCTGAATCAGCTGCAGCTGTCTGAGTGTTTTTTTAGGGAGACCTGTAAAGCCACTGTTACAGTAGTCAAGTCTACTGAAGATAAAAGCATGGACAAGTTTTTCCAAATCCTGCTGAGACACAAGTCCTTTAACCCTTGATATATTTTTAAGGTGGTAATAGGCCGACTATGTAATTGTATTAATGTTGGTGTTGAAATTCAGATCTGAGTCCATGACTACACCAAGATTTCTAGCTTTGTCTGTTGTTTTTAACATTGTCGTTTGAAGCTGAGCGCTGACTTTTAATCTTTCCTCTTTTGCTCCAATAACAACCACCTCAGTTTTTTCTTCATTTAATTTAAGAAAGTTCAGGCACATCCATTAGTGAATTTGTTCTATGCACTTAGTCAGTTTTTGTATTGGACTATAGTCCCCTGGCAACAAGGTTATGTAAATTTGTGTGTCGTCCGCATAACTATGGTAACTTATTATGTCGTTTTCCATAATCTGAGCCAGTGGAAGCATGTAGATATTAAACAGAAGAGGCCCCAGAATGGAGCCTCTTGGGGAACTCCACACGTCATATTTGTATGCTCAGATGCATAATTACCTAGAGACACAAAGTAGTTCCTATTCTTTAAGTAGGATTCAAACCAGTTTAGTACTGAGCCAGAAAGGCCAACCCAGTTTTCCAATCGGTCTAACAATATGTCATGGTCGACTGTGTCAAATGCAGCACTGAGATCAAGTAATACTAGTACTGAAATGTTGCCACTATCTGTGTTTAAGTGGCTGTCATTAAAGACTTTAACAAGAGCCGGCTAAGTGCTGTGGTGTGATCGAAAACCCAGCTGGAAGGCATCAAAACTGTTGTTCAGTGACAAGAAAAGGATGAGTTGTTGAAAAAACACTTTTTCAATGATTTTATTTAAAAATGTAAGGTTTGATATCGGCCTATAGTTGCTCATTAGTGACGTGTCTAGATTGTTCTTTTTTTTAAGAGTGGCTTGATGACTGCAGTTTTTAGGGCCTGTGGAAAGATACCTGAGAGAAGAGACATGTTTACAATCTGTGAAGATCCGAAGCCATCCATCCATCCATCTTCGTCCGCTTATCCGGTGTCGGGTCGCGGGGGGAGCAGCTCCAACAGGGGAACCCAAACTTCCCTTTCCCGAGCAACATTAACCAGCTCCGACTGGGGGATCCCGAGGTGTTCCCAGGCCAGGTTGGAGATATAATCCCTCCACCTAGTCCTTGGTCTTCCCCGAGGCCTTCTCCCAGCTGGACGTGCCTGGAACACCTCCCTAGCGAACCACATCAACTGGCTCCTTTCGACGCGAAGGAGCAGTGGCTCTACTCCGAGCTCCTCACGGATGACTGAGCTTCTCAACCTATCTCTAAGGGAGACGCCAGCCCCCCTCCTGAGGAAAACCATTTTGGCCGCTTGTACCCTGGATCTCGTTCTTTCGGTCATGATCCAGCCTTCATGACCATAGGTGAGGGTAGGAACGAAAACTGACCGGTAGACCGAGAGCTTTGCCTTCTGGCTCAGCTCTCTTTTCGTCACAACGGTGCGATAAATTGAATGTAATACCGCACCCGCTGCGCCGATTCTCCGACCAATCTCCCGCTCCATTGTCCCCTCACTCGCGAACAAAACCCCAAGGTACTTGAACTCCTTCACTTGGGGTAAGGACTCATTCCCTACCTGGAGTAGGCACTCCATCGGTTTCCTGCTGAGAACCATGGCCTCAGATTTAGAGGTGCTGATCCTCGTCCCAACCGCTTCACACTCGGCTGCGAACCGATCCAGTGAGTGCTGAAGGTCGCAGGCCGATGATGCCATCAGGACCACATCATCTGCAAAGAGCAGCGATGAGATCCCCAGCCCACCGAACTGCAACCCCTCCCCACCCCGACTACGCCTTGATATCCTGTCCATAAATATTACAAACAGGATTGGTGACAGAGCTCAGTCCTGGCGGAGGCCAACCCTCACCTGAAACGAGTCCGACTTACTGCCGAGAAACCGGACACAGCTCTCACTTTGGTCGTACAGAGATTGGATGGCCCTGAGAAGAGACCCCCTCACCCCATATTCCCGCAGCACCTCCCACAGTATCTCCCGGGGGACCCGGTCATAAGCCTTTTCCAGATCCACAAAACACATGTAGACCGGTTGGGCATATTCCCAGGCTCCCTCCAGGATCCTTGCGAGAGTGAAGAGCTGGTCCGTTGTTCCACGACCACGACGGAATCCGCATTGTTCCTCTTCAACCTGAGGTTCGACTATCGACCGAACCCTCCTTTCCAGCACCTTGGAGTAGACTTTACCAGGGAGGCTGAGAAGTGTGATACCCCTGTAATTGGCACACACCCTCTGGTCCCCCTTTTTAAAAAGGGGAACCACCACCCCGGTCTGCCACTCCTTTGGCACTGTCCCAGACTTCCACGCAATGTTGAAGAGGCGTGTCAACCAGGACAGCCCCTACACACCCAGAGCCTTGAGCATTTCTGGACAGATCTCATCAATCCCAGGGTCTTTGCCACTGTGGAGTTGTTTGACTACATCAGTGACTTCCACCTGGGAAATTGACAATGATCCCCCATCATCCTCCAGCTCTGCCTCTAACATAGAGGGTGTATTAGTCGGATTCAGGAGTTCCTCAAAGTGCTCCTTCCATCGCCCTATTACCTCCTCAGTTGAGGTCAACAGTGTCCCATCCTTACTGTACACAGCTTGGATGGTTCCCCGCTTCCCCCTCCTGAGGTGGCGAACAGTTTTCCAGAAGCACTTTGGTGCCGACCGAAAGTCCTTCTCCATGTCTTCTCCAAACTTCTCCCACACCCGCTGCTTTGCCTCTTTTACGGCAGAGGCTGCAGCCCTTCGGGCCCTTCGGTACCCTGCAACTGCCTCCGGAGTCCTCTGGGATAACATATCCCGGAAAGACTCCTTCTTCAGTCGGACGACTTCCCTGACCACCGGTGTCCACCACGGTGTTCGTGGGTTACCGCCCCTTGAGGCACCTAAGACCCTAAGACCACAGCTCCTCGCCGCAGCTTCAGCAATGGAAACTTTGAACATTGTCCACTCGGGTTCAATGCCCCCAGCCTCCACAGGCATGCACGAAAAGCTCCGCCGGAGGTGTGAGTTGAAAGTCTGTCGGACAGGGGCCTCCTCCAGACGTTCCCAATTTACCCGCACTACCCGTTTGGGCTTACCAGGTCTGTCCAGAGTCTTCCCCCACCCCCTGACCCAACTCACCACCAGATGGTGATCAGTTGACAGCTCTGCCCCTCTCTTCACCCGAGTGTCCAAAACATACGGCCTCAGATCAGATGAAACGATTATAAAATCGATCATTGACCTTTGGCCTAGGGTGCTCTGGTACCAAGTACACTTATGAGCATCCCTATGTTCGAACATGGTGTTTGTTATAGACAATCCATGACTAGCACAGAAGTCCAACAACAAACAACCACTCTGGTTTAGATCAGGGAGGCCGTTCCTCCCAATCACGCCTCTCCATGTGTCTCCATCATTGCCCACGTGCGCGTTGAAGTCCCCCAGCAGAACAATGGAGTCCCCCACTGGAGCCCCATGCAGGACTCCAGTCAAGGTCTCCAAGAAGGCCGAATACTCCAAACTCCTGTTTGGTGCATATGCACAAACAACAGTCAGAGTTTTCCCCCCCACAACCTGCAGGCGTAGGGAGGCGACCCTCTCGTCCACCGGGGTAAACTCCAACATAACGGCGCCCAGCCGGGGGCTTGTGAGTATCCCCACACCCGCCCGGCGCCTCACACCCTGGGCAACTCCGGAGAAGAAAAGAGTCCAACCCCTATCCAGGAGTATGGTTCCAGAACCGAGACTGTGCGTGAGGTAAGCGCCACCAGATCTAACCGGTGGGGTCCACCCCCCGCACCAGTTCCGCTCCTTCCCCACAGAGAGGTGACGTTCCACGTCCCCAGAGCCAGCGCGTCTGCCGCCCCGGTCTCGTTGGGCGGCCCCGGGCCTTCACCTTCGCCACCCATTTGGCAGCGCACCCGACCCCAGCGTTTCCTCCCACAGGTGGTGGGCCCATGGGCTGGAGAGATGGGTGCCACGTAGCTTTTTCGGGCTGTGCCCGACTGGGCTCCGTGGCAAACCCGGCCACCAGACGCTCGCTGACGAGCCCTCCGTCTGGAGCCAAACAATTCGAAACATTTTTGAAAACGCCCGTTGGTATAATATCAAGACAACAGGAGGAGGTTTTCAGATGTTGTATAATGTCCTCCAGGTTTTTATCATTGATCATGTGAAATTGTGTCATACTGGAATTTGTTTTGCCTGGACACTGACAACACATATCCTGTACTTGATATGGAGGCACTGAGTGTTTGTCTAATTTTCTGAATATTGTCTTTGAAGAAGGAGGCAAATTCATTGCAGGCCTTGGTGGATAAAAGTTCAGATGCTACTGGTACTGGAGGGTTGTTAACCTATCGACAGTAGCAAACAAAGCACGTGAATTATTATTTGTTTTTATCAATAATGTCAGAGAAGAAGGACCGCCTTGCATTCCTTAGTTCCAAATTATAAATGCGAAGTCTCTCTTTATAGTTTTCATAATGGACCTGGAGATTAGTTTTTCGCCACCTGCGTTCAGCTTTTCAACATTTTCTTTTTTTCTGTTTTCACCAGTATGACATTTCTCCATGGAGATCTTTTCTTACCAGAGATAGGTTTGACCTTAGTGGGAGCATTGGTATCAATAACATTTGTAATTTTACAATTGAAATTATCTACAAGCTCAGTGACTGAGTAAAGCTGAATGAATGTTTCACCGGTGTTTTCAGTGATATACCGTTTTCTGATTACTTTTGAACACTTTTGTGCACAGCGATAGTGCCGTTAAAGAAAACAGGAATGATCAGAGAGAGCAACATCAGTCACCACAACCTTGGAAATGTTCAGACCCTTGGAGATAATCAAGTCCAGAGTGTGTCCCTTATTGTGCGTGGGCTCCGTCACATGCTGAGTCAGTCCATAGTTCTCAAAAACACAACACAGTTCTTTGGTCCCTCTGTCCTGGGGGTTGTCAACATGAATGTTGAAATCACCAGCAATAATTACACAGTCAAAGTTAATACAGATTATAGATTATAGCAATTCAGTGAAGTCATCAAAGAATGTTGCACAGTATCTAGGTGGTCTGTAGATATTTAGAAATATAGCTCGTGGGGAGGACCTTATCTGAAGAGCCACATATTCAAAAGAAGTAAACTTTCCATAAGATATTTGCGTACATTGGAATGAGTCATTAAACAAAATGGCGACTCCACCTTCTTTCTTATTCTCTATTGTCACTCATAAAACTGAAGTTAAGGGGAGCTGATTCGATGAGAACAGCAGCACCGTTATTATGGTCTAACCAGGTTTCAGTTAAAAACATAAAATCCAGATTGTGATTAATAATAAAATCATTGATTAAAAATGATTTTCCCGCCAAAGACCTGACGTTTAGTGAGGTTAGTGTGTTAAAAGAATGATCTGTTTCATCAAGTTTGCAGTTAAGTGCTTCTTCTTACTAAGCAGATTCACTAATCTTTTTCTATTACCTATCACAACATAAATTGAGGAAGAATTTAATACACAGGGCCCAGGCTTGTCCTGGAAAGAGTTATGAGTACCACTAGGCATGCAGCCTGGACGCGACATATATCAGTTAAAGCTTGTTGCATTTCGTACACAAGCATCCTTATCAGTCTGGGGAGAGGGAATTTGCTGCCATCCTGGCAGAGGTGCCTGGGGTTCCACTTTTGGCCAGGGGCAAGTGATGGGAGAAGGAAGGGGGGCAAACTTGGTTCCAGCATCCACCAGCTGCCTCATCCTGCCACTGAACTCCAACATGGGGATGGGGGAAGGAGGGGAAAGGGTGAGTGGAGAGTGTTGGACGGTTGAAGAGGGGGGTTTGAGATTTCTCGTATCTCCCATGGTCAAATCTCTGCACAGGTGGGGGCTGTGGTAGATCACTGCCGTGCTTTGTTATCTCTTCCTCTTGTTTAGATTCCTCTTGTCTTGTGTCCTTGACTGAGGGAGCAGATGTGTGGCGCAGAAAGTAAAGTAGGTTAGAGGTGAACAGCTTTACTCCTGGCTTGTTAACTCTTGTATTGTCCTTCGTGTCACGGGAACTTGTTTAGTTTATTCACTTTTTGTATTAGCCTCGCGGCCTCGTCCTTCGGGTCCCGGGGACCCTGGCTTATTGTGATTCTATGCATTTTCTACTAGCCTGGCGGCCTCTGTCCTTCGGGTCCCAGGGACCCTCACTTATTCTATGTTATTCCATGTCACACACTTGCCTCGTCCTTCGGGTCCCATTGGCAGCTCAGAAATGTATTTTGGCCCTTAACCGTTTAGTGATTTATAAACCACCAAAAGTATTTTGAAATAAATCAACATTTGGTAGGAATATCACATTTTATGGACTAATAACTTCATGTGACAAGATGTTGGTAATGGTGAATTTGACATGCCAAAGGTCCCCTGTTGGAAACAGGGCGGAAACACGTTTCTTTGTTCGTGTTTGCTCCACACAATCAATCTCTGCTGACCTGCAATCTCAGTAACCTGGATAATAATGGCCAGTTAACAGAGATCTCTCCCGCTGGAGAATCAAAGCCAGGCCTTCCGAAATGTATGTAGTGTGAGTTTACTCACCTAACATGCAAAATGTACCCGATTGGAAAACATTTGTCGTAAAGTTTTAACTCTAAGTTATGAAGTCAAACGGTTCAGTCAAATCATCAGTCACTGTAAAGCTTTATTTGACAGCATGAACATGCTCAATGCTGCTGTGCAACTTTTGTCTTTCTTGGTGAATAATCAGCTGGTAGAAAGCTATCCCGGTCGGTGAATCGAAGTCTGCAAAGAGCAGAGAACTTGACAATCTCCCACCCTCCACTGCGCCTTTAAACGCATTGGTCGTGTTCGGGAGTTCCTTAAAGTGCTCCTTCCATCGCTTGACAATATTCCCGGTCAAGGTCAGGAGTTCTTCTGCCCTGCTGAACACAGCCTGAGTCAAGGCCTGCTTTGCCCTCATGAGTCGTCCAACGGTTTGCCAGAACTTCCTTGAGGCCAACCGAAATTCCTCCTTCATAGCCTCCAGCAGAAATCAACATGTGGTAGGAATATCACATTTTATGGACTAATAACTTCATGTAACAAGATGTTGGTAATGGTGAATTTGGGCAAATAACATTTGTGGCTGTCACACTTGCCTTGTTTATGCGAATGGTCATGTGATATGCGTTGTCAGACATTTTTAATATGGGCCGAGATCATTTCTGATATGGAGTTTAAGCGCTTATGTGGATGGACGAAGATGATTTTTGTTTAAAAACCCCGGTCAAAATCTAAACCCCCACTGCGTGGACTTAAGCCTTAGCAAACAACCAGCAACTGGTAGATTGATCTAGTGTATATTTTGAATGGGTAACATTAAATACTACAGCATGTCTGGAATGGGGTTTAATTGCTATGCCAAACAGAATATTAAATTGTTAAGATTAATAGGTGAAACATTTTGTTCTGCTATCTATCTATCCATCTATCTATCTATATCTGTCTATCTATCTATCTATCTATCTATCTATCTATCTATCTATCTATATCTATGTATCTATCTATCTATCTATCTATCTATCTATGTATCTATCTATCTATCTATCTATCTATCTATCTATCTATATCTATGTATCTATCTATCTATCTATCTATCTATCTATCTATATCTATGTCTATCTATCGATCTGTCTATTTATTTATCTATCTATCTATCTGTCTATTTATCTATCTATCTATCTATCTATGATAATAGTATAATTATATTCATGAATAAAATCATACAAATTATTATATCCATTGTGTTTTTCTGTGCACAGGATCCAACTTCTTTCCAGGAAAGATTACGGTGTCTTTAGGGAAGGCTCCATCAGGTAAATACCTGACACACAATAAATGTTACCATTACAGTCATCTCGTGGCGATGGAGAGGGGGATGCTTCATTCAAGGATTTGGCATTTTAAATTGCTATATTCAATAGGCACAACAAACCACATCTTTGATTGTGTGCTTACTATATATTGATATTGTTTCTGTGCTTTACCTGTTTTCTTAAAAGCATTGTTTTTTTCATGACAAATAAATAGTGATTCATAATTTAAGGAAATGTGGTGTTTTCAGTCTGTATTCACAGTTTGTTAGAGAGAAAACATATAAAGACACATTGTGAAGAATAAACTAACTTGACTGTGTGAGGAAAATGACTCTGAATTGTTTTTTGTTTTTACAGCACACAGGACGGAGCCAACAGCGACGGTTTCCAGACCTGCCGAGCCTGATGACTCCTCTGGGATTGTTGCTTCTGTGAAAGGTTATTATTTGTTGCTTCTTACTTTAAACCATCATGAATGAATGCCCTGAATGTTTTTGTGACCAAAATCTTCTTACAGCCAGGCTGAAGGCCCCGCTGCCAGCCCCTTCTACCTCCTCAGCTCAGATGATATGTGGACTTCAGCATGTGGAGCCAGGCTGTCGTCATGTTGTGTTAAATTGTGACAAGCACAGGGTACAGCCCAACATCCCAGCTGCTGTAGCTATGGAGACCGAGGATCACTGCCCTGCTACTGTGGTGGCCACAGACTCTAAGCTAATCCAGGTTACAGTTTTTCTCAATCTCTTTGGCACATTTACTGAACCAAATTTACAATTGTCAAAACTCTAAGTACAACTCTCACACCACATGGCACGTTCAGCATTCCAATAATCTATGTGACCTATAAAAGGTGATTACTCAATCAAAATAATGAACTCCTGTTTCAAATGTAAATAAATCCATCAATGAATAACTAAGTGGCATCAAAACAATCATTATTAATTATTGCTTGGACCAACACAGTCAAAATGCAAGACATCCTGTCTAATGACAGTGTAATCTGAAAGTGTGATAGTTGCCCACTATGAAATATTGTCCGAAGTCTAACATTTTATATTGAGGCAGCTGAATACTATTAATGTCAACAAAAACATTTTCAACAAAACATGTATCTTGTCATTGTGTGTAAATACCAGCCATAGGAAATATACATAAAGAAAGCTTGTACACAAAAAAAAAAAAGATATACAAAAGCAAAACTATTAGGAACTGCTGTACAGTGCAGGTAAAAAGAAAAGAGGCTGTACTCTCCACCCAGCCTGTCATGCTCAGGCCATGGTTGATTAAAGTGTAATTGTTGCCCTTATCTCATTTGATATTTCACTGGGCCGTCGCCTTTCCACACACTCTAATGCCCTTTCCTCACCCCCTCAGCACCCCACACTCTAATGCCCTTTCTTCTTACACAGGGAGGCTGTTGCCCCAGTCTGTCTCCTGCATGCTCCATATTCTGCTCAGTCTGACACTTGCAGTGTAAATGTGTTTAAAATTGTGAGGAAATTGAATTGTTCCTCATTTAGCTTACAACTTTTAAAAAAATGTCACATATCTATTATGTATCTTATGTGTGACAGGTTATTGTGATTGTTGGTTGCTCTATTTAGCATGTAGGGATTTACACAGTGAACATGTGTATAATTGCATTTGAGAGCAATATGACCCAATAGCAAATTAATGCAAACTATTTTGATCTGTAGGCTTAGACTGACTAAATCACTATATGTGATGCTGTATTGCAGGAGACCAGTGAAGATCCAGTTGGAGTGGTGCTGATCACACAGCTGGAGTGGTCTTTCAGCAGGGCTCTGAAGCAGTTTCCCGGTCCCAGCGGTCCCAGCACACAGCTGCTACCAGAGGCAGTCTTTCATGGATACAGGTCATTCAAATTACCTACCTACCATCCTCCTACAGACCAGTTAATGGTCAGGCTTAATAGGCCTAATAGGCTTAATAAGGTTGAATTAGTAATCAGTTACTCTATGCAAAATGTCAAGACTATGGGGGAATATAATATATAATAAATGTATTAAATGTAACAAATTGAACTGTTTTTTTAACTGAATTTATTTCAAACAACTCTTCACACAATCCACAAACAATTTTTGATGCATGTTTTGTCCGAGTTTGGTAAGAAACTATATAATAAATATATGCTTGTGCCATTCTCAACCTGTTGCTCCGCACTAGGAGGAGTCTCTGAGCCGGTCTACAGTGTAGCGGATTGGGTCAGACATCCTGGTTCAATAACAACAACAACAACAACATCATCATCATCATCATCATCATCATCATCATCAAGCAGCAGCAGCAGCAGCAGCCGCATCAGCAGCTGCAGCAGAAAAAGATGACCAGGAACTGTTTAGCCTACAGTCAGCTGAAGTCGTAGATTGAGTCAGAGGAGATGACGAACAGGAAGTCAGCAGTGCAGCTTCCAACAGGTCGTCTGTGCAGGTTCTTTCATCAACCCCTAAAGCAGGGCCCTGACAGCCCTCACGTACATGACAGCTTCCCCGGGGTACCAGGGAAATACATCTACTGCCCCTCCAGAGTGTTCTCCCCCTACAAGGCACAGGGCATGGGGAAGGAGATGACCTGGGGGGAGTTCAAACTGTCAACCTCACATAGTCTCTCAGCACCTTTACATGCACTCTAGTGTTCCCTCTACGTGTGTAAATGTGTAATATTTTAATAATAAATTATTCCGTAAATGTATACCCATATTTAGTTGTTAATTTGTTTTATATATAACATTTGAATTATATAAATAAGCAATGTGTCAATGTCAGTTTTTATTTTGTGTTTAAGAATATGGTTGTTCTTTATGAAATATCGTGGGAGCATTACTATGACTGTCATTTGATTGAGGAAGTAAAAGTGATAGAAAATGAAATAAAATTATACGTATAAATATATACATTGCTTTGGAATTTTGTATCATTATATGGTAGTATACTATTAAGTTCAATTCAACTTTTACCACTAGCAGCATGTAAAAGTATTATTGTCATGACCTTAAAATCACAAGGTCTTATATTGTTTCCACATCATTTTTCAGAAACATATTGAATTAAATTTAACAGTTACATTACATGTCATTTAGCTGACGCTTTTATCCAAAGCAACTTACAATTGCTACATATGTCAGAGGTCGCACGCCTCTGGAGCAACTAGGGGTTAAGTGTCTTGCTCAGGGACACATTGGTTGATGTATCGCAGTGGGAATCAAACCCAGGTCTACCACACAAAAGGCATGCGTCATATCCACTGCGCCATCACCACCCCTAAAGTTAAAAACTTTATATATAATTGTTTTGTGTAATACAGACATGCTGTAGCATAATATTCTGAACTGAATACAGGACAATTTTTTGGGGTAAGGGGGGATTCGAACCCTGTTCTTTTGGAGAGGCTTCCGGTCAGGAAAACATTGGTTTTTTTTCTTTCCCTTTTTTACGAGAAAGTCTTCTACACCTATACGCGACTGGCCTCCGCGTGACAGGCGGAGATACTGTCCACTATACTAACGAGGACTGGTGAAGCTCTAATTTTGGCACGTCATTCGCTAGGTGGCGCTCTTCCAGCATTTACAGTGAAAACATGTAAAAGCATTAACTTTAATTATACATTTATTTACTGTCACTCAAATACATGACAAATCAGCTGTGACTGAATCCAGTTCAACATTTCTCAGAGTCAAAAATTAACATGTCTACCAACATTTTAAATGTTTGCAGTTAAATATGAATGGTGCAGCAACAGATGCAGGTCCAAAACTATACCTTTTCATCAGTTTCAGTAGCGTAGTGGTTATCACGTTCGCCTAACATGCGAAAGGTCCTCTGTTCAAAACAGGGCAGAAACCTGTTTCTTTGTTCTTGTTTACTCCACACAATCAATCTCAGTAACCTGGATAATAATGGCCAATAAACAGAGAACTCTCCCACTGGGCAAACAAAGCCAGGCCTTCCGAAATGTACGTAGTGCACTACTCATCACGTTCGCCTAGCATGCAAAATGTACCCGATAGGAAAACGTATGTCTTCAAGTTTTAACTCTAAGTTATACGATCAAACGAAGCAGTCAAATCATCAGTCACTGTAGCGCTTTATTTGACAGCATGAACATGCTCAATGCTGCTGTGCAACTTTTGTCTTTCTTGGTGAATAATCAGCTGGTAGAAAGCTATCCCGGTCGGTGAATCGAAGTCTGCAAAGAGCTGAGAACTTGACAATCTCCCACCCTCCACTGCACCTTTAAACGCGTTGGTCGTGTTCGGGAGTTCCTTAAAGTGCTCCTTCCATCGCTTGACAATATTCCCAGTACAGGTCCTGAGTTCCGCAGCCCTGGCCTTCGGGTCTCGAGGACCCGTGCGTTATTCAATGGTATTTGGGGGACCCTGTCCTGGCTTGTAGTAGTAACACAGAAATGGTAAGGGAAAGGGGGAAAAGAAACAAACCTCATCCTCGTCCTACTAAACACTTTTATTATACACACACACACACACACACACATATACACTGTTCACATTTGTTTTCTTGTTTTTGTCATCTTTGCTTCTTCCTCTTCTTTTGGACCTTTGTACTCTTTGTACTCGGTTCAGCAGCCGGTTGTGACGCCGGCATGGCCCGTTGTGTGACTCTAAATTTGAAGCTGCATTGGGTTCTCACCCGTGCGGCACGCAATGTCCCCCAAGTGGAAGAGGTAGAAGACACAGAAGAAGAAGACACAGAAGAAGAAGAAGAAGAAGAAGAAGAAGAAGAAGAAGAAGAAGAAGAAGAAGAAGATGACCACAGCGACTCCGACTCCGACGACCAACGGTCATCCGGCGGTTGTGCTTCAGAGGAGGACCGAGACAAAGACGACGGAGAAAACGACTGCCGCAATGCCGACAACCACGACCATGACGCAGGAGAAGACGACTATGACGACGCCGACAACCGAGACGAACGAGGACAAGAACGAGGACAAGAACGAGGACAAGAACGAGGACAAGAACGAGGACGGCGGTTTGAGCTTCGTCTTTGACTTTACGCTGCACAAAAAAAAAAAAACAGCGACATCAACTTTCCACTGCAACAAGGGTCCCGGGGACCCGAGGGACACCGACTGCCATGAGGCCAGTAGCGAGAGACAAAAATGCATGCCATTGACTAGGCGAGGGTCCCGGAGACCCCAAGGGTCAGGTAGTTGCCACCGCGGTACATGACGTGGCAAAGCATTCAAATAGTAGACGAGGGTCCCGGGGACCCGAAGGACGAGGCAAGCGTGTGACATGGAATAACATAGAATAAGCGAGGGTCCCCGGGACCCAAAGGACAGAGGCTGCGAGGCTAGTAGAAAATGCATAGAATCACAATAAGCCAGTGTCCCTGGGACCCGAAGGACGAGGCCGCAAGTTCCTGTGACACGCAAGTTCCCGTGACACAAAGGACAATACAAGGGTTGAGGTAGCGGCTAAGACAAGAGCTATTATAGAAAAGGAAGCAATAAGTTACCAACTACTTATGTTCGACAGTACGTAGCTTGTTGACGTGGATGTTTTTGTTCTGTTAAGAAAAGGAGGGATGTCATGTATTGGATTAGAGAGGTCACATGTCTAATAAACAGGAAGTAACGTTAGAGTAATGTACGGGAATAGCCGGACGGCATGTGGCTGTAATAGGAGTGTTCAGACAATAAAAGGAGTAAACGAAGAAGCTCCATGTGGTGATTAAATTCGGAACACACTATCTAATTCAGTATTAAGATAAGCACACAACAAACGTCCCTAACGGCTATTAATGATCTGCTGTTAGTTTTCAGTCCGAGTAAATTAACAGTGGGGGGAATGCACTCAGAGCCTTTACTGCAGTAAAGTACTTCTACCACACTAACTACTAGCCTACATCTGGAGATAGAGGAAGGGGATGGAAGTAACTAAAGCTGTAAAGTAACTAAAGCTGTCAGACTAATGTAACGTTACAGGAGTAAGAAGTACGATATTAACCTGTGATATGTAGTGGAGTACAAGTAGCAAGGAGCAGAAGATGGAGATACTAGTACACTTCTTACGTTACTAATTGAGTAAATGTACTTAATTAAATCCCACAGCTAGCAATAGAATGCAAATTAATTACTTAAAAATCATACAATGTGATTTTCTGGATTTTTGTTTTAGATTCTGTCACTCACAGTTGAAGAGTACCTATAATTAAAAAATTACAGACTTCTACATGCTTTGTAAGTGGGAAAACCTGCAAAATCGGCAGTGTATATATGTATATATATATATATATATATATATATATATATATTAGGGCTGTCAAAAATAGCGCGTTAACGACGTTAATTAGTTGTTTGTTGTTAATTACGTCAATTTTTTAACACATTTCACGCATGCGCAGTGTGACAAATTATTCAAGTCAGGAAAGTCAGGAAAGTGGTTGGGAGCTAGAGGCGAGATGGAGCAAGGTGAGCAAAGTGGGCCTATTGACGGATTCAAATATAAATAGAATGATGATGGTACAGTTAACAAGTACAAGGTTATTTGCAAGATTTGTAACAAGGAGTTTCAATTTCACCGGAGCTGTTCAAGCTTGAGGTACCATGTCAACGCCAAACATGCGTTTGCTGGGCCGTCAGGTTCAGCAAGTGGTTTGCGCCAGACCACGCTGAATGTTCACAGGCCATTAACAAAATCAACCTCAGATAATAGCAAAATGGATTGCAAAGGATTGTACACCCATTAGCATTGTAGAAGACTCAGGTTTCCTTGATGTTTTGCAAGTGGCGTATGGGCTGAAATATGTGCCACCAGAAACTGAATTTGAATCATTTAAATTTGAATTGCTAAACTTGAATAATTGCATTGAAAAACTGAATTTGAATCACATAATTTGAAATTGTATTGTTTAATTTGAATCATTGCATTGAAAAATTGAATCTGAATAGTATAATTTGAAATTGAATTTATTCGTTTGTAACTGAAGTCCAATACAATTTGATCTTCACTGAAAATTCAACTCTCTATATATCCTCACATTCAGTTCTCACAATTCAGATTACCAAATTCAATTTCAAGTTACTGAGACAGACATCCGGGTACTTGGAGGATGAAGGAAGAGCAATCGAGCGCAGAGCGATAGGTAGAGTTCAGATACACAGGATTCCACTTGGCCAATCAGCACCTACGTTTTGGAACACAGCCTCGCCTTGACCCAGAGACTCATAGATAATATAATCTACCTGTTCACAATGTTCACAATGTAATGCCTGATGTTAGTAGGCCTAGGTTTATTAGTCACATTCTTCCACTTAAGTAAACTTAAAATGAACTATCGCTACTTACCTTAGCCTAGCCTACTGCATGCAAAATATTGTGACCCTGAGTTTATACAAGATGTTTCCACATTAAAACGCAAAATAGTAAATTATTATTTGAGTATTTTTAATCAACTCTAATATCTGATCGTTTGTCTCCTTCCTTAGAGCGTTTATATACATATTAAAGTTAGTTTTGTTTGTGATTTAAAAGTGTAGCTTTATCATCATGTGCAGTAACAAACAAAACAAAGAGAATAATTCATGTGTTTACAAAAAGAAAATTTATTATAATCAGTTCACAGATCTGAGTCCAAACAGAAACTTCACCCTTCTGAACTAAGAGGTTCTGCTTCAAAGTGAAGTTTAAACAGACTGAAATGTCCAGGCTCACTCCTCCACTATTCATTCATTTATTTCTGCATGTAGTTATTTATTTAACGAGACTTAAAATCATGTTTCGTTGTCCACAGTCCGAGTCCCGCCATACTCCCTTTAGGAAACCTCTGATTTAAACTTCAGCAGGCTGTGACAGTCCGCTCCGCTGAGTCCTGGTTCTAGTTCTCCCGGGCTTCCCTTCCCTCCAGCCGTCCCAGCAGTACGGCCCGGGCCTCCAGCAGCGTGGTGTCGGTTTTGGCTTCCAGGAACCGGGCAGTGAGCTCCAGATCCTGCAGCCGCAAACGGACTCTGCTGCCCCGTTTTAGCTTCTCTCCGTCCGCCGGCAAACGCAGTGGAACTTCCAGCCGAAATCTACATACAGGTCGTCCTGGACTACGTGGAAGATCCTGCCGATCACCACTCTGTCTTTGGCCGGTCCGATCTGGATCAGCGGGGACCGGCGCAGCAGCGAGACGAAGCGGTGTTCCTGCCCGGGGAAAGAGACGCTGCCGCCGGCCATGGAACTCTCCATCTCCCGCTGCCGCCGGAGCTCAGATTGCAGATCCAAGGCGGCATATATATCATAAAACACATTCTCACCTGTGAACTGTTATCCCTTGCTGTTTGTTTTTTTTCATTTCTTTCGTTCCAACATCCAAAAGCAGTTTGGTATCTTTAGTGCTATTCCTGCGCCACTGAACTCTACCTATCGATCTGCGCTCCATTGCTCTTCCTTCATCCTCCAAGTACCCGGATGTCTGTCTCAGTAACTTGAAATTGAATTTGCTGATCTGAATTTGAATAGTGAGAACTGAATGTGAGAATATATAGAGAGTTCAATTTTCAGTGAAGATCAAATTTTATTGGACTTCAGTTACAAACGAATAAATTCAATTTCAAATTATACTATTCAGATTAAATTTTTCAAGGCAATTATTCAAATTAAACAATACAATTTCAAATTATGTGATTTAATTTCAGTTTTTCAATGCAATTATTCAAGTTTAGCAATTCAAATTCAAATATAAATGATTCAAATTCAGTTTCTGGTGGCACATATTTCAGCCCATAGTGGCGTCTCAAGACTCATCCTATAAGCCACCGTCAAGAGCCACAGTTATGACGAAAATCCACGAGCTCTATGAAAACGAAAAAGAAAAAAGGAAAGAGGTCTTGGCTCAAGTAAATCATATCGCCCTGACAGGAGACCATTGGACATCAGTGAGTAACAACAATTACCTCGGAGTAACTGCACATTTCATCAGTGACACGTGGGAACTGAAGTCTTTTGCGCTGACTATATTAAAAACTGAGGAGCGTCATTTTGCGGAGGCTTGTAAAGAACAGTTCCTGTCTGTTGCACGTTAAGTGGGACATCAAGGGCAAGACGACAACCATTGGGACTGACAGTGCACGCAACATGGTTGCCGCAATTCGACTTACACACTATGAACACATGAACTGTGTCGCTCACATGGTGCAAAGAAGTGTCACAGTGAGTCTTGCTGACAGCGGCTTTGTAAATGCTTTGGCCAAGGCTTGCAAAGTTGTCGGTCATTTTAAGCACAGCCCAGCAAATGCTGCGGAGCTTCAAGCACAACAAGTCAGCCTGGGAAAGAAGCAAGAGCCATTGATCCAGGATGTTCCAACACGTTGGAATTCGACGCTGGAAATGGTCAAGCGCGTAAGCAGAAATAAAGAGGCTGTCATCGCAGCCCTGGACAATCAGGAGCACAAACTCGTTTTGCCGACCGCAGCAGAGTGGGATAAACTGCAGAGGCTGGAGACACTTCTAGAGCCATGCAGGTAAATCAGTCTGTAACTTATCAAATAACATTGCTTTGATTATTTTCTGGAATGAATTAAACCAAGTCAAATATCAATAACATGTATGTATGTAAAAAATAATAATGATAATGATAATGATAATAATAATAATGATAATAATAATAATAATAATAATAATAATAATAATAATAATAATAATAATAATAATATGTTGATAACCACTGTTCTAATAATACACTGTCTCTGTGTGCATGTGTGTGTTTGCAGCCCGGTCTCATGAAAGTTCGTGTAAATGTGACGTTATTTGAATCTATTGATACGTGTTCACAGAGACGTTTTTGTCGGTTTTTACGTGGTGGACAACACGAAAATGTAAAGTAATGTATTTCAATGGGAAGGATATTTTGTGGCCACAGCACGAAATGGTAGGGAGTGATATAAAAAGCCGAAAATCTGCGTAGGGAGGTTGGTCGGGGTGGTGGATGAGTCAAACAACACAGGACTTTCACCCGGGCGAGCGGGGATCGCGTCCTGCGTGCAGCGCTTTGTTTCCCGGGGATGGCGTCCCTGCGTGTGGCGTTTTGTCCCGCGTGTTACTGTGGCGCGTCTCCCGGCGCGCCCTTTCCCCCGGCGTTTAAGGCGCCCTTTCCCCGGCGTTTAAGGCGCCCTTTCCCCGTAAGTTTTTTCCTAAACCCAACCTCCGCCATCCCGTTATTGTGGGGCGTCCCCAGCGGGCCGCGTCGCAGGCCATCTCGCGGGCGCCTCCCGGCTTATGGAGCGTCCTTTTCGGCCGCCTCCCGGCCACCTCATCCAGCAGGTCCCCAGCGGGCCGCCTCGCGGGCGCCTCCCGGCTTATGGAGCGACCTCTTCCCCAAGAAAATAACGTGACATTTACACGTAAAAAACGAGAAAAACGTCTCCGTGAACACGTATCAATAGATTAAGAATAACATGGACATTTACACGAACTGCCGTGAAACCGGGTTGGTGTTTGTGTGCGTAGGCATGTAACTGAGCTCCTGGGTGGAGAGGCCTATGTCTCATATTATTTTGTATTATTAATCTGAATCTGCAAAGTAACTAAAGCTATAAAATAAATGGTTAAGTAAAACGTACAATGGCCTACTTGACTCTGAATTGTGGTGGACTAGAAGCCTGGTGGTGGGGGAAGCGGGCCAGCCTCCCCAAATTGTCTGCCCTTTCAAACTCATCAATCAATCAATCTGTGTGTACAGGCCTCTTGGACACCATCTGAGAGAGTTTTCTCCTGTGCTTTCTCCATGCCATAAGTCAGGAGAGGTTTCGTATCTTGCCAGAGAAGGCAAATATGGTCATTTTTCTGCAAAAGAACTGCTAAAGTTTGAAGCTGGTTGGCATACCAACTCTACAACATTTATTTTGTTGTTACTTGTTAATAGTGTAACTGTTATTTGTAAAATTATTGTAGTTATGTGTTAGGTGACTTAGGTTTACTTGTTATCCAAATTACTTCAACCTGGCTCGACCTAATCACTCCTCCTCAGCCCGGCTCTACCTAGTTGCTCCTTCTCAGCCCGGCTCTACCTAGTTGCTCCTTCTCAGCCCGGCTCGACCTTGTCGCTCCGCCTCTGCCTTTTAAAGATAACTTTAATGAAGAAATGAGACTGGAAAAGTAGTCCTTTATTCAATCAAAAGTCACAAAATGAAAACCGAGCACTGAAAGGTTTTGCCACAAACTTAAATGACTGGCTTCTCTCCTGTATAACTAACAGTTACACAGTTACTTATTCCATATGTATGGTGGAGAAAGAGTCTTTTCACTCCGAGAACCAAGGTTACAACATAACTAAGCGTTTTCTGGCAGTAGTTGGTACCAAATGTTTGTACTTGAATTTGTCATTGTACAGTAGACAGAGAGAAATAAAGCTTATTTTACTACAGTTTCAGATTGATTACGTTCTAAAGCACAAATAAATTACCATCAAATACTTAACAGATGATTTTTGTGAAGACAGATGTTCGTTTTTCCTAAACTAAACAAGGACGTAGGCTACTCTAGTATCGATTTATGACCATTATATGACGAAGGGAGAACATTTCTCTTTGTTTAATATCATTAAAAGTAAAGTTAGGTTTTGCTGTCCACTTCCTGACTCATTTTAAACTGAGAAAGAGAGTGGTCTGCTCGAGACAGCACCACAGTGAACTGCACGCTGCGGACGCGTATGTCTCGTCCAAGAGAGAGAGAGGGAGAGGCGGTACTCTCTAACATTCTAACGCTGGGTTTTACATGCAACTTTATTCTTCCGCTATCGCTTTGCAAAAGTAAACTCAGAGTCTTTGGAGAACGGGCGGGGGATCTTCTATGCTAATTTCAAGGCAACTGCTCTGCACTTGTGTTGTGTATTGATATCGCAAGACACTTTTAACCTCAACGAGAAATCTCTTCACATTTCATCTCGCGAGATCTCGTGGGGACAAGATCTCGTCACAGCCCTACCCATCAGTCACTAACCCACAACGGATGTCTTCATGTTGTTAACACATTAATGTTTAAAGGAACATGCAGACTTATTGGGAGTTTAGCTTATTCACCGTAACCCCCAGAGTAAGACAAGTCGATACATACCCTTCTCATCTCCGTGCGTGCTGTAACGCTGTCGGACGGCTCCAGCATTAGCTTAGACCAGCACAGATCCTGCAGGTAACTGGTTCCAACTAGCCTACTGCTCCAAATTTACATGTTGTGATTTGTAGAGTCACAGCGTGTACAAAAAACAACGTAACATGAGACACAGCCGTCTTCTAACCGTAAACAAACCGGGAACTATATTCTCAAACAGGCTTGCTGCAAGCATATCACTCTGCCCAAGTACTATATTCTTCCGCCTGAGAATATAGTTCCCGGTTTGTTTACGGTTAGAAGATGGTTGTGTCTCATGTTACGTTGTTTTTTGTACACGCTGTGACTCTACAAATCACAACATGTAAATAGGAACATGTTGGTGTTATTTTGTCACTTTTTGGTAGCAGTAGGATTACTGGAACCATTCACCTGCCTGTTCTGTTATGGGCTGATGCCGCTGGAGCCGTCAGACAGCTTTACAGCACGCACGGAGATGAGAAGGGTATGTATCGACTTGTCTAACTCTGGGGGTTACGGTGAATAAGCTAAATTCCCAATAAGTCGGCGTGTTCCTTTAACATGTAGCCAACACATTAACAACACGCTGATTTCATGTAATTCTGAGCCATTTGGTAACTTGCCAACAAACCATTTCTGTAAGCCTGAGGGGGTTACCTTACACTATTTAACATGCTACTATCATGATACTTAGGCTACATCCACATGACTACGTATTGGTTTTAAAATGAATATCTTTTGCTACATTTACACATCATGTCCACACTACAGAGCCCGATGGCTTCCATAGTAACATGTCTGCAACCACAACAACTTTACCTTTATTTTGACATCAAATTAATGTATGTATTCCAAAAGCTTTGAATGGGATTTAAAGAATGAAAAATACCCAGAATGTATGAAAGGTTTGTGTTATTTTAAAGTTGTCATGGAATTTCAAACTGAAACTTAAACTGAAGCGAGTGTGCAAATGATTTAGTTTTGAACATTGTCCCCATTCACTTGAATGGGGAGACTTGCCTGAAAAATTTTGAATATTTCGGAACTCATAAAAGTTATGAAAAGTAAATTTTCTTCCATAATAACATCTCTGCAACTGGCACAGATTTTCCTTCATTTTGTCATAAATTATTGTATGAAGAGTTAAAATTGTGAGCAAGAGCAAGTGTAGGGTTAAAAGAAGGTTGTTCACTAACTCTCTCTGTTTGTCTGTTGCTATAGAAACGGAGAGGAGGAGAGGGACCCAAATGTCACCACTGTCAACACTGTGACAAATCCTTCACAACATCTGGATATTTAAAGATTCATCAGAGAGTTCACACTGGACAGAATCTACACAGCTGTGATCAATGTGGGGCAGCTTTCACACTACAGGGTACCCTAAAAAACATCAACGCTTTCACACTGGAGAGAAGCCTTACAGCTGTGAACATTGTGGAGAAACATTTTCTGAGAGTGGCCACCTTAAAAGACATCAATGCATTCACACTGGAGATAAACCTTACAGCTGTGATTTATGTGGTAAAACCTTTTCTAGGAGTAGTAACCTAGAAAGCCACCGACGTGTTCACACTGGAGAGAAGCCGTACTGGTGTGAACAATGTGGGAAAACTTTTTCTCAGAGTAGTACCCTTAAAAGACACCAGCGCATTCACACTGCCTCGTAGTGAACATGTTTCAGAGCCAAGCTGTTTCCTCCTGCCTCCTCCTCATGCCCTGATAGCTGTGTTGTTAAATTCTGATCCTCTCTCCACAGGCTGACCAGCAGTAACTTTATCTTCTGAACAGCATGCATGTTATCCTGGCTACAACTACATATTACGCTCCCTCACTTTGAAGGAATAGACCTGTTAGTGGGTCAGATGATGTTTCAACTGTCTCGTGTTTTAATGATTACTTACAGAGAATGATTTATTACATTATTTGTTCCCATATAGTCTCTAGTTATAAGTCGTCCCAGGCACTCTGAAAGTGTGAGGAACCTATAGTTTATGAAAGGATTAGTATTATTTTCCTGGCATGCTTTAGCATTTTTTTAGGGGCTTGGGATTCTGGAAATCTCAAGGCATATTGCATATTTTCTTCATATCCTGTGGCTCTACCTGGTATAATGTTATGTTGTTTTATCTGTTTTCAATTAATAAGTAAAGGAACATATGAAAACTAAAGATTACAGTTTCTGAAAAAATTGCACTGTGAATGTTGGGTGCACATTCATAATTTTATGTTCAGACACACTAGTTTTAGGGGTGCTGGTTTCTTTGTGTTGTGTTTTAAAGTAGGACTTATTAGGGAGGTTTTTGTTTCCATGCCTGATTGTTTAGTTTAGTGATTAAGCTCTTATTTTTAAAGAGTCCTCCTTTTGTTATATTTGTTTCTTTGTTTTAACCAGCATCCACTTGCTCTTTCTTTCCTTTGTAGTTCGTCCACCTGTGAATCTGTCAATTGTGCTTTACATTTTTATGTTAATAATAGGGCTGTGAAAATAATGCGTTAATTTTGATTAATTAATCTGAGAAAAAATAACGCGTTAAAAAAAATAACGCAGATTAATCCATTCCATATTGACGTTTGACCCAGAGCCGTTCTAGCCACTATTCGACTGTAAAATGAAGGAGGGAGACGAGAATGTGCTGCCTGGATCATTGATTGGAACATTTAGCTACTTGTTATTTCTTCCTGCCAACCCTGGCTACCGAAATCTGGTGCCACTGATATGTCTGCTCTTCTCTGATGCGATGCGAAGACGAATAAACAGGAACACAACACCACACCGGCGTGGCGCTAGTTAACACTATACTCGACAGCAGCTAACGTTAGCCTACCGCTAGCTAGAAGCTGGATTAAACACTGTTAAAATGCTGACAGCTAACGCTAAACGGTGTAAAGTTTGACTGTTTTACTGTAGAGGATTCAACACCGGTATGTAACAATCTGCTAGCCTGACCAGCCAGCTGCCACTAGGGTGCGTCTAGATTTCTAGGCTAACAATCTGCAGCTGCCGTCGGAAAAACAACACAGACGGTGCGTTCAATGAAACTGGTAAACTACAGCCTCGTGGTGCATTTGAAGTTATTGTAAATGTCCTTTTCCCATCTGGTGGTTGTTTTTGTCGTTCAACAGCAATTTACTAGTGAAATAAGTTTTTGTTATTGTTATAGATTATTATCAAATCATTTCATTTTGACCATATGGCCTTAGCAATAAACAAGCCCTTCTTTAATGTCACCGACTGTTGTTTAGTACCCTTCTTTTTTCTTTTCTTTTTTTACTTTCTTAAAAAGTATCGGTTCAGGCACCGTTAATTATGTATGCGATTAATTTAGATTGATTAATCACAGAGTATGTAATTAATTCGATTACATTTTTTAATCAATTCACAGCCCTAGTTAATAAATAACTTTAGTTTACCAACAAGACCTGGTTTTGAGCCAGTGCAGGGCACCGCGACCTGCCGGTGGTTTTGGCAGACATTACTGTTAAGTTTAGCTGACAAAAAGTGAGTGTTGTGCGGCGGCGACAATTAAGTTTAGGCAGCCAAACGATCTTATCTTATTATCTTATTTGTGTTAGATTAACAAGTAAAGGAACATGCAATTTCTGAAAAAATTCCAGTGTGAATGCTAGATGCTAAAAGGCTGATGCTACACTTCATTGCTGGCTTGAATGTGAAAGAATGTTAAATATGTCGAATCACATTTTTGGGCGGCTTAGGATGCTTAAAAATTCACAAAAATGTGTATACATGCAAGGTTCTGCAGTTATTAGGTTCAGGCGTCTCCAGCTGGCTTCATGGCCTCCCCTCAAATGCATGCCATAGTTTGAAAAATGTATTTGATGTTCACAGAATTTGGTACAAACAGCAATTTGGTCCATGCAAATTCAACAAGCGCCCCCTAATGCACAGAAGGTCTCAATTTGAGCACAGATGCTTCAATATTCACGAAAATTCCTCTCATCAGTACTAACATTTCTAATTTACTTGCATTAGCTCCACCCAACTGGAAGTTGGCCATTTTTAATTGTATGCTCTCAAGTTATTATTGTTTTGTAGTTTAACATCATATTTTCTTACTTTGTGGACTTTTCATTTAATAATCTTTGTCTGACATTTCATATTCACTGTTTGTATTTTCTGTGACTGAATGTTTTTTTTAATTTTTTACCAGTGGTAGTGGACTTTTTCGACCGTGCTAACACAGCATCCCTCTTTCATTCTTCAATCAGCTTCTTGAAAAGGTTGGCGTAGTGATGTTTGCGCATATCCAGAACCCTGTTGATATCCAAGTCTTTGATCATGTTTAAAAGTAGCTGTGTTTCTCCTTCTCACTGGGTCTGCAGCTCTGCAAACTGTCGGCTGGTTGGTTTGTGTACAGTAACCATAGCAACACACAGAGCTGACTGTAAGCCTGCGGCACAACCCCAATTGAGACGCATATTCCGATTATCCTGTATACATGTCCAAAGAATGCCTCTAAAACCCGAATCATAATAATATCCCACGTGTTAATCGGAAAAAGCCTTATTCTGAATATCCAACCGGAACATGCTGTTTACATAACCTGTATCAAATTCCTAATATTGTGATATTCGAAATAATAATGGAATATTGGTGTGCATGTAAACATACTCAATGATTCAATTGTTTTAAATGTCTTGGAATGTGGAAGAATTAAATGGCAGCAGCATTGCCGTCAATGCTTCAATTTGATTGGATGAGCTACTTGGTGGGATCAAGCCTTTCATTCGCCATAAAAGAACTCATCTTAACCCAGTAAGTTTACAAGAGAGACTTGCAGTCACTTGAGAGTCCTGGCATCCGCTTGTCCCCGAACTCGTCCATGCTTCCTGTTTCCGCTTTGTCGCGCCGCTGAAAATAATAGAGTGGTGCGCCAGCGCGATCTATGTTATTTTGACGTCACATTGGCACACGACAGGTCGGCTGCGGCGACTGTAAAAAGGCCCTTATTCTTCCTGACAGGGCTGTGTTTCCCCTCCTGACCTCCAGGTAGCGATGTTCTTTCATTTTAAACTTTAAGTTGGTGAGACGCAGGAGGAGCCCGACCAAGAGTCACCCCACAGAGCCCAGACCCTCCACGTACCAGAGCCTCCTAATTCCTTATTAAAAAGTCTAAAAACGACTTGACCACCAGACTCCATGTAAATAATCAGTACTTTTAGCGTGTATAGAGCCAGCATATCTCCACATGTAAATGGGTGAATTAAGGGTTAATTTCAACCAAACCAGAGTGGTGATTGTTGGAACAGTGAAAAGACAAACCAAGATGGTTTTTGGTAGTTTTATTTAGTTTCTGTCCACTTTGAATGAAGTGTGTTTTACGATGATAAAAGTCCTGATTATTTACATGGAGTCTGGTGGAGATATGCTGGCTCTATACACGCTAAAAGTCCTGATTATTTCCATGGAGTCTGGTGAAGTTTGGTGACGGTGATTTTGGGGCTATTTCATGTTAAACTAAAAGGATCTTACTCTTTAACTAAAAGGTCTATCTCTGTAGGGATCATCCCATAATGTTGTCAGACACTTAGAATAATAATCTGAGGCTGTCAGTGGGCATTTTTTTACATTTCTTTCTGAGGTTTTCACACGTTTTTAGATTTTTTTTGGTAGTTTTCTTGCTTGCTTCTTCACTTGAAATGGAAATAGTCCAGTAAAGTGGCCAACATGTGCTGGAGTTAATGTACTTAGTCACCTTTCTGTAAGTTCCTGGTGTTCACATACTTCTGACCGCGTTGTGTTTATCTGCAGAGTTCTTAAGATTGATGATGAGCTGCGGTGAACCGGCCGACTTTATAATCGACACAATAACATGACAGGAAACACGTTTCACAAGCAGGAGGATTTACTACACACACACACACACACACATAGACACAGACACACACACACGCACGCATACACACACATGGACACAGACACACACACACAGACACACATGCACATACACACACAAACTGTTGTTTTGGTTGATGGGTGTCTGTCAGTAGGAGGGGGGGCGGGAACAAAAGATGAGAAGATGACAGCTGACTTCCTGTTGGAACAATGCATTTACGACCGTGGTTCATTTTCAATATCCTTGGAAAAACTTCCAAACTTCTTTGTAATTCCCGTGGAAGTACACAGAGCAGCTCGCAGCTAAACTAGTGTGTGAGATCTGCGCTGGTCGGTATTTAAATTTTGGGGCATGACAAAGGTACAGACCAGAGCCAATTAAGGTACAGCCACCGAGTTAACGTCAACTATTAGCTTCATTGGGATTTGTCCGTTTTCAGAGGCAGTTTCAAATTGTGAGATTTGCAGAGGAAAGAGGTGTCAATGCGACTTTGAGGTTCTCTGTATGTCCCAAACTGTCGTTATTCAACTATGACAAGGTAAACTCGGTTTTGCATTCTATCACCCCTTTGAAAAATATAGACGCTGACCATACCATCTAATAATGAAGGGCTTCACCTCCATCTGTTGTAGTTTACATAACAGTGTCTGAGGGAGAATACAATTGAATGCAGAGCTGAAGTCCATAAATAATAATAAAACATAAGCTGATGGCTTTTCAAGGTGCTTTAAGATAGAGTGTACAGTTGTGATTAAGGCATCGTCAGTACCCCTGCCATTATTATAGGCAAATTGGTAAGGGTCCAAAAGATGCTGTACCTCACTCCTTAAATGACCAACCATTACACGTTCTAATGATTTCATCACTATTGATGTCAGCGCTACTGGTCTGTAATCATTATTATGCTGTGGGCTGGCTTTTTTAGGCACAGGAATGACAACAGATGTCTTCTAAATAGTAGAGATGGTACATGTATCGAGAGAGAGTTGGAACAGAGGGCTCCAAGCCGGAGTCAGCTCATCCAAAAATGTTTTCAGACTAAAAGGTGAAATACTACCTGGCCTTATTTCTGTTCAGCTTTTTAAAAACTGTGCTGTCAGCATTAGGGTTAATTATAATTCTGTCCTGTATTGGGTCACATGGTAATGGCATTAGTGAATGTGTACCGTTATATTGCGTGTTTTGAAGTGTTTTTTTTATTTAAATACTCAATCATGTCAATTTGCACATCATTAACACAACAATGACGATATTATTGTAGACGATATATATTGCCCACCCCTACTATCTATCTATCTATCTCTAAATCAGCATTGCCTCAGCCTGCTATAATATCTTGGTATGTGCTGCCCTCTACTGGGCTCAACATGCAACAACTACCACCCACAAACAAACAATCTACTACACACACACACACACACACACACACACACAACACGTGTACTAGAGCTGGAACAGTTCAAAATGTTTCTGTACAATTAATTGTCTCTGATATAATTGTGATTAACAATAAAAGTTTCTTTCTGTCAAATTTGAAAACATTTAATTTAAACAAATTAAAGTTTGAATGAATTCCAGTATAAATCTTTTTGTTATTTAATGGTCTAATCATTTCAGCTGGACTACTGGAGTAAATATACTTATTTACATTCCAGCACTAAAATCCACACTGATGTCCCATTAAATGGCCGTGAAGTTGGCGTTACATTTTCACGTGTAAATAAGTCCAGTATTAAGTGAGACGAAACAAACTGTGATGTACTGTAACTGCGCTGCAGAAATGGGTTTTTTAGGAAGGTACAAGGGCTGCACAATTAACCCCAACCTTATCGAAATCCCAATATGGACTATAGGGTTAATATTTGTTAAAGGCAAAATCTGTGTCAAACCATTCTGAATGAAGTATTTTGGAGCTGCAGAGACAAATCTCATCCTACAGACTAGCCTGTATAGAACCATCACCAAACCCACCAGACTCCATGTAAATAATCAGGACTTTTAGCGTGTATAGAGCCAGCATATCTCCACCAGACTCCATGTAAATAATCAGGACTTTTAGCGTGTATAGAGCCAGCATATCTCCACATGTAAATATGTGAGTAAAGGGTTTATTTCAACCTAACCATAGTGGTGATTGTTGGAACAGTGGAAAGATGAACCAAAACGCCCTTTGATTGTTTTATTTTGTTTCTGTCTGCTTTGAATTAAGTTTGTTTTACGATGATAAAAGTCCTGATTATTTACATGGAGTCTGGTGGGTTTGGTGACGGTGATTTCGGGGCTGTTTCATGTTAAACAAAAAGGATCTTACTCTTTAACAAAAAGCTCTATGTCTATATGTTGTCAGACACAATCTGAGTCTGTCAGCGGCAAAAACAGAACTTTTAGTTGATGGAAACTTTACCTTTTAATTAGGAGTTTAAACACAAACACAACAGGAAGAATAAATACATCAAATCAAGTCACAAATAATCAGCATGTGGCCTTGTTTAATTTCATTTATTTGCATTTAATTGTTCCATATTGCAAAACATTTAAAACAATTCAATCACTGACGTTATTCTACAAGTCAGATGAATAAATCAGCTGTTTGCTTTTGATTGTCTGACTTTGTATTACATCAGTGTCTTTACTTTCATTCTGAACAGACCTCAACAGATTTAAAACCACATTCAGTCACAGAAAATACAAACAGTGAATATGAAATGTTAGACAAAGATTATTAAATGAAAGTCCACAAAGGCAGAAAATATGATGGTAAACTACAACAAAATAATAAATGGAGAGCATACAATTAAAAATGGCCAACTTCCAGTTGGGTGGAGCTGATAAAAGTAAATCGGAGAAATGTGTGTCCCAAATTTTGTGATTATAGAACAAACTGTGTCCAAATGAAGGCCTTCCACACATTACAGGGCGCTAAACACGAATTAACCAACTCCCTCTAGTCTTGTATTGCTCAGAGATGTTCATTGTTTTGATTTGAGTTTGTGAGTATATTAATATTGTGGTCAAAGTCTAAAACCCATTAGGGTTAGCGCTATAGAGACACCATGCCACTTTGCAGCATTGTGTCTTATGCTGCATATTGTCGCAATATTTTCATTTCTATCTGTATCATCTTTTACTCTAATTTGTTGAATATGTAAATACAGTAGATATTTTTCTAAATGAGCTGATATTATGTTATGTAGTCATTGTTTTCACCTTTCATTTGACTAGTTTATTACTGAACCCAGCCATCACGCACCGCGCCTTCACATCCTGCGCCACACACCACCGCAAGTAAATTCTCAACCTGTGGTAAACACCGTTAGGGCCCGATCTTGCACCCGGCGCAGCGCAAAGCCCGACACAAGTGTCTTGCTAGATTAAGACCGAGGCAGTTGTCAATTTCCCGTCCTGCGGAACGCGTCATTTAAATAACAAATGCACCTGCGCCCATCTTTGTGCCCATGGGCGTGCTGGTCTTACAGGGAGGTGTTCAGGTGAATTTTTGGCATATTGCTATCTTGAGGCAGCGGAAAGTGATCGCGCCATTGACCCAAAAAAAAGTCTAAAGTCAATAACGCAGCATTTCATTGTTATTTTAACAGCAAATTAGTAAAATGTGCCTAGGCTTATGTACAGCGCGTGCACACTATGCTTGTTACACACACAGGGATGCGCAGCAGCACACACACGCAAAAGATTACAAATAAAAATATTACGGTGCAAATCCTCCATCATAACAGCAATGTTCCAAGGTCCAAACGCGCCTGGCTTTATAGGGAATGGGAGATGATCTCTGATTGGTTGATTGCATGTTACACCCAAAACACACCTCTGATTAATGAAGACACTAAGTACAACCCTTTAGAACCAGGCGCCCGGCGCACAGCCCCTTTTTTCCGCTGTCAAAATTTGGACACGCCCTAAACACACCTGCTCCATGCGCTTCACGCCGTGCGCTTAGATCGTTAAAATAGGGCCCTTAGAGTTACTCGTTTGAACATGGCTGTAAAGTTTTGAGAGTTTTTGTGCACCCTTAAGTCCTTAAACGCTTTCACAGATAGGGGTGCACAGATCCGATATTGAGATCGGATATCGGCCCCGATATTGACAAAATAGCTGGATCGGGGATCGGAAAAAGTAACAGATCCACGAGCCAATCCAGTTTTGTTAGTTTTTTCTCTCTGTCGCACGTGTGTCGCATGCTAGAAGAGTTGAGTGTACAAATAAATAAGAATTCAACACATTACATCTATGTTATTTTGTCTTAGTTAGGAAAGTAATGTCTAGTTAGGAAAGTCTGGTGCCTTCCACATGGTTGGAAGGAAGGTATGAGGTGGAAGGTATACAGTGTATTATTAATTCAACAACAGTATCAGATCGATATCAGGTACTGACAGATACACAAAGCCCAGGCATCAGTACTGAAAAAGTTAGATCGGTGCATCCCTATTCAGAATAAAAATGTGTGCACAAAATCCAAGATGACTTCCTGTCAGGCGAAAAAAACATTCAATTCTTTTTACACATGTTCCTAAAGATGAGAACAATGTTCCAAACAAATTTCGTGAACGTCAAAGAATCTTTATCCGAACTATGACATGTAATAGGGGACTTTAGGGGAGACCACTGCAGAACTAGTGTGTGTGTGTGTGTGTGTGTGTGTGTGTGTGTGTGTGTGTGTGTGTGTGTGTGTGTGTGTGTGTGTGTGTGTGTGTGTGTGTGTATGTATGTATATATATATATATATATATATATATATATATATTATATATATATATATATATATATATATTCATGTGGATTTTTTATTTAGTATCTTTTATCGTCCATATTATTCATGTGGATTTGTTTGTTATTTGTTATTTGAACATCCTGTTATGATGTATGTGTATGTTGTCTTTAAGCTACTGGGACCTTGAATTTCCCCTTGGGGATCAATAAAGTATCTATCTATCTATCTATCTATCTATCTATCTATCTATCTATCTATCAATCAATCAATCAATCATTCAAGCCAGCAATGCATTGTAATCAGCCTTTCAGCATCCAACATTCACACCGCAATTCTTTCAGAAATTGCAATCTCTAGTTTCCTTTACTTTTTCATTTAACACAAATAAGTAGGGGTGTAACCATACACATATTCGTACTGAACCGTTCAGTTGACCCTACTCTGTAGTGGAAAACGCAGGTTTTACGAACATGGTTAAAGTAATTAAGCCCCATTACACTATTCTTTCACAAGCCCATTTCAGCCAGACCGCAATTCCTGCATTGTACAAAAAAAACAAAAGCCCAAATAGAGAACCAATTGTCCGAAGCACCAGCTGTTGCTCTTACAGCAGATAGTGGGACGTCAAGGGCTACACAAAGCTACTTGACTGTAACGTGTATTTTTTCATAAGGAGCTGTTTTTGTTTTATATGCAGCTAAGAAGACACCCCAGAAGAAGGGTCAAGTATAGCTAGTAAAAAAGACCATACTTTATGATGTTAGTTTTAATACATAAAAAAATTGTATAAATCAACTAAATTTCTCCGGCATTTCTTTCTTTTTGCTGTATCGAAAACGTACTGAAATGTGACACAACTGTCTTGTATTGAAACAAACCGAGAATTTTGTGAACCGTTAAACCCCTACAAATTAGATAACATTACAGCTAGGGCTGCACAATATGAGGAAAATATGCAATATGCCATGAGTTTGAGCATCTGAAGCCCCTGAAAAATGCTAATGCGCAGCAGAAAAGTAATAATAATCTTTTTTTAAATCATTCTCAGCAAGTAATCATTCAAACACACAGCATCAGGAGAAACAGCATTTGACCCACTTCTAACCCTTCCAAGGAAAGGAGCGTAATATGTAGTCGTAGCCACAATAACATACATGCAGGAGGAAACAGCTTGGCTCTGAAAACATGTTCACGAGGCAGTGTGAATGCGCTGGTGTGTTTTAAGGTTACCACCCTGAGAAAACGTTTTCCCACATTGTTCACACCAGTACGGCTTCTCTCCAGTGTGAACACGTCTGTGGATTTCAAGGTGACTACTCCGAGAAAAAGTTTGCCCACATTGTTCACACCAGTGCGGCTTCTCTCCAGTGTGAATGCGTTGATGTACTTTTAGGTCACTCTGTTGTGCAAAAGCTGCCCCACATTGATCACAGCTGTACAGCTTTCCTCCAGTGTGAATGCGTTGATGTCTTTTTAGGGTACTCTGTTGTGTGAAAGCTGCCCCACATTGATCACAGCTGTGTAGATTCTGTCCAGTGTGAACTCTCTGATGAATCTTTAAATATCCAGATGATGTGAAGGATTTGTCACAGTGCTGACAGTGGTGACGTTTGGGTCCCACTCCTCCTCTCTGTTTCTATAGCAACAGACAAACAGAGAGTTAGTGAACAACCTTCTTTAAACCCTGGACTTGCTCTCACTCACACTTTTAACTCTTCATACAATAATTTATGACACAATGAAGGAAAATATGTGGTTGTTGCAGGCATGTTAATATGGAAACAAATGTACTTTTCATAACTTATGAGTTTCGAAATATTCAAAATTTTTCAGGTTATAATGAAACAACTGTAACGCTGTAATGAAACAGCGAGAGAATGCATGGACGAATGCAATGAATGCATAAGCGGCCTAAAAATAATTATCACGATCACTCATTAACCTTGGATATAATGGATAGTGTCCAGGGTATAATGTTAGTGTCCTTCATCTCACAGAAATAGTCTTTGGATCAGAATAAAATGTTTTACTACTGTGAGTCGGTTCAGCTTTACAGATATCACACATAACGTTACACAGCTAATGAAGAATTCCAGATACATAACACAATGTGCATCTCACATCACATTGTCACTCACTATGACCACTGTCATTACTAAATATTGTGCCAAAATATGAAAAATAATGTCACCGTCAGCGGGCTTATTTGCTAGTTAACCTTAGGAAAAATCCAGCACATAGACGGTACCTCAGAATAACGTTACGTGAAACAGGTTACATACAGTTTAACAACAAAACAAAATGCTGAGTAGGGCTGCAGCTATCGATTATTTTAGTAATCGAGTATTCTACCGATTATTCCATCGATTAATCGAGTAATCGGATGAAATACTTTTGTTTTATTGAAGAGCAATAATAAACAATAGTTTGGTTAAATTTTCGGAAAAGCAACATTTGTATTGCCTACATTGCTTACAATATCATCTCTCAAAAAACTAAACATATTAAGTGCATTTAAGTGCCATATTACATTGTTTTTAAAGATTTTTTTCTTTCAAATGATATCAACCTCAAACTAAGGCATACATTAAACATACACAAACATTACATTAAGATTGTGCAACTTAACTTTCAGAACTACAAGTTTCAACCTGAGACTGATCTGTATATACAGTAGGCCTATATGTAAATATTAGTTATACTCAACCTATTTTCATTTATATATTTGATTATAATGTCACACAGCTCTGTTACACTTATGCTATTAGATCGTTGATCAGCTGTTTCTCCGGAGAGAGAGAGAGAGAGAGAGAGAGAGAGAGAGAGAGAGAGAGAGAGAGAGAGAGAGATGCGCAACAATCAGCTGTTTTTCTGAGGGGATAGTCAATGTGTCAGCTCTTTAGATCAGATCGTGGTCACCACTACGTATTTTCTTGTCTTTGATTTTGGTAGTAGTTGTGTGTGGTGTAGTTTCATTGTCCATACGACTCTGTGATTTACTTTTTTCGGTCCACTTCGTGGAATGGAGGACTAAGTTAGACTCCATGTTTTCTGTTGAGATGCTAAAGCACTGACGTCGTGCTATTATCATGGTAAGCTAGTTTGATTTTGCAGTAGACACACTGTACAGAGTTTTAGTTTTAATTACGTTTGAACTGATTCCAAACTTTGGACACTTTTTCGTTTTCTCCAGCCTGTCTCTTCTCTTAGCCCCTCGCTATTTACGCTCTAGCATGTGTCGCCAGCAGCAGACTGAGCCGCGTCTGGTGTGCGACAGTAATAATGCTCCGTGCGGAAACACCGTCCGTCAGCGATACAACGTTGGTAACATTGATTTAACGAAGCTTCAAGTCAAGTCATTTTGCATCGAGGATTTTTTGTAATCGAATTATTCGAGTTATTCGAGGAATCGTTTCAGCCCTAATGCTGAGGGACATTACTATGTTTTTCCATGTTGGTTTTTAGCAGTATGCACCCCCACTAAGCTGGACATTTTTAAAAGTTTAAGGCCGGCTACACAATGGATGGGTTGCGTGACCGTGTCAGCTGCCTGGCTTGTCTCATTTTTATTTTGGCTCCCATGTTAACAGGTTAGAGCTTGCACACTGCTTTTTAGCACCTATAGCACATTGTGCAATCATGCAAGCCTGTAAACATAGAGGCTTCAATGAATAAAGAAAATAAAGTAAATACTGGCCATTTACGTACAGTAGGCTACAAAAAATAGTGACCTAACATATTGAACTAAATATGGCCCTGATACCGGCTCTATCTGAACTCCTTGAACATGTCTTTACATAATTAAAACATGTCAATCAACATGCTGCAGCTACAGCTTCAGCTTCTAGAGAAATGGAGTTTGTAAATTGCCAATTAAGTACACTATCAAAAACAGAATGATTTCTTTGCACACTCTTTAACTGCTTGCCTTTTATAGAATTAACATTCAATTGGCCATTCAAGTAGGTTACCAAAAATAGAAGTTTAACACACTGCGCTGAATATAGCCCTGAACATGGCTGTAAATAGGCTAATTGAAACGTCTTTCAGACCTCTTGCCTGGGCTACACACTGGATGGGTTGCGTGACCGTGTCAGCTGCCTGGCTTGTCTCATTTTTATTTCGGCTCCCATGTTAACAGGTTAGAGCTTGCACACTGCCTGCGTGACACGCACGTCTCAGGCGTGGCTCGAGCTAGGCCTGCACGATTAGGGGAAAAATATGAATCACGATTTTTTAGCTTAGAATTGATATCACGATTCTCTGCCATTCTCTGCTTGAATCCAAAATACTTCCACACCACCGAATGTTCGGTTTGAGACTGTGGTTGGCTGATTCTAGTCACATGTACCTGGGTTTTCATCAGTATCAATTTGGTTTATTTTCGAACTTCCGCGCTCGCTCGACGAGTGAAACACGGGACTAAAAGACACTTTGTCATTGGCTAAGGGTGAAGACCTGAACTGACGAGTGAAACATGTGACCAAAAGGCGCTTTGTCATTGGCTGAGGGTTAAGACCTGAACTGTGTGAGAGATGTCCTACCAAAATAAAGGCCGAAAATCCCCCCAGGCCTAGCTCGAGCCGCGCCGAGTGTGCCTGCTAGAAATAGAACCAACGCATATTTTTCACGCGACACGCAAGTGTGTTGGAAGCGTTTCCAGGCAAAATAGAATACGAAAAGATATTTATGTCATTTTGTCCCGAATACATATTAATAAATGACATGTTAATGTTTGAAAGTCTCTAGGTTTTGACATAAATGCAGATATAAATGTAATTTAAAAAAATCATAAATAATTATCCATTTTCAAATATTGCACCTGTCAATACAGAACAAAATATTTTGTAGCCTATTTTGCCGTCAATACTGCGGACGTTGTCTTTGCTGTAATCAGATCAGTATATATTTGTTTAACATGAAGTATACTACTGCTTGAGTGCAGTAAATCAATGTTAAACATACATGTGCAATGTTTCCTTTAGGATTTTTTTTAGCAATGGGGGCAGATCTGTCGGAACCCCCCCCCCCAGTCCTGCGCCCCGCCGCCAAATGTTTTACGTATTAAACGGAACTGACACTTCGCTGCAACACAAACAAATATATTTATTCACCTCTATTCACACACAATGAGGCATATTTTCAGTTTCAGTTCAGAAACCAAAACCCAAAGTATAAAATGAAACCATTCATAACTAAACTAATTGCATATTTGCCTCAGTGGCAAAGTTGGCAACCTTGCTGTGTGCATTTGATTTTTCTTGGCTTTTGGAAAAATAACTCCAAGGTTCGGGTTATAGGGGAATTCAGAAAGAGGTGGCCCATTAATGCTGAGTAGCATACATCCCAGACAGCAAAATGCATTTGGGCCAGATTTGGACCAGGTCTTCATTAGCATTTGGCGCAGATCCGCTAAACGGACCTGGGCCGGGCTCATTCGTTCCAACGGCCCAATACCGGAACAGATTGGAATTACGGATCAGAGACAGATCTGGGCCAGAATTGGCCCAGTACAGTTATTAATGCCATGACGTGTGGTGCGGATCTGGCCAAGACTCATATTTTACATCTGGGGCTCATCTGGCCCTGATCTGTGATTTATATTTACAAATATCCACGCAATTTGTAATTTTCAAAATAGTTTTTATTTTAAAAAGGCAAAAGAGAAAACTACAGCATGAATAACCATCTGACGTGAATACAGATGCACAAAAAGAGAAAAAGCATATGATTAAAGATCATTGTTAATTATTCAAATTACAAAATAAATAAAAATACAAAACCAAGTAACCTAATGTGAACACTGCGCCTACTGTAGGTATATTTACTGCTCATTAGTTGGGTGAGACAGGGCACGGCGTCCACCCCCGCAGTCGCAAGGCAGATCTGATGGCTACTGATTTATCTCCGTGTCCGTGGCTTTGTCAGACATGCGATTCTTCCTCATTGCTCCTGTAAGACGTAGCCTACAAAAAGCACACAAAGCAAAGAAACCAACAGTATGTTAGATTAAGTATTCAAAGATTATTTATTACATGACATTATAGTAAAATGCTTGCACAAATAGGCTAAATGTGACGTGGTGTGTAGTGATTGAATGAGTGAGAGAGTGATTAAGTAAAGACTAACAAAACTAACAAAAGACGGTTTAGCCTAGTGGGTAGCGCTAACAAACGATTTTGCAGCTAACACACAATGGACACGATAATAATAAGCAAAGATCACTGATTCAGCCTTAAAGCCTGTTCACATTAGTTGTGGATGTTTAAAAGAACCTATCGCCTACTACAAGCATAGCTAGCTATAGGTCTACTAGCCTACCCAGCGTATTGTCTGACACATCTCTTGTTGTCAGAATGTCAGTGTAAACTAAGTTAGTAAACGTTTATGCCTATACATATTTAACAGATTAACATGACATCAACAGCAGTTTACTTTTACAGTTTTACTTGTATAATGCACTTACCAATAATCACAAAGACGGTGCAGCCTGCAGTCTTCCTCTCTGCATTTCAAATAGAGTTGCGGGTTTATGCAGGAAAAAAGCGTTCCGTTAGTTGTGGCGCGTCTGGTCTGCGCAGCTCCTGCGGATCTGGCCCACACCCGCCGGGCGGACTCAATTCAGTTGTGGCGCGTCCGGTCTGGCCCACACCCGCTGGACGGACTCATTTCAGAATGTGGCGCGTCCGGTCTGCGCAACTCCCGTGGATCCGGCCCGCACTCGCCGGGCGGACTTGTGGCACGTCTGGTCTGCACAGCTGCCCCGGATCTGCGTCGCAGCCGCCGGACGGACTGTCATTCTCAGAAGCTACAGACAAGTCTGGCGCAAAGTTGGTGCAGATCTGCATACTGAGTGTGATTGCTGCGCGAATCTGCTGATTCGAAACGGATCTGGCACAGATGTAAATGCTGTCTGGGATGCTGCTAGATGGTCCCCCTGCGGCCTGTTCCTTAACACTAGAACGGTCATGACGGTGATTTTGACCGTTTGTGTGTAATAACTTTGCTGAATAAAAAAATACAATCCTGCTGGTACCTGACTTTTCCTAAAAGAGTCTGTATTTAAAATAGTTTTTATATACATTACACAAAAGGCAAAGAAAATACAATCACTTTTACTTATTTTGGCCATACACGGTCATATTGACTGCTCGGATTTTTGCTGTTTTGTTTTTAATCTTTTGGTTGCTTAGTAATAATCATAGTCTCTGTCAGAGAAACGTAATAGCAGAGGCTGCGATTTGGTCATGTGACTCGCGAGAGCAAATCAGTCCGCACTCTGCAGAGAAAGCATCAACATAGCACGCCAACGCTACGCCATACCTTGAGCTGATTTCGGTCATTCAAACAACTCTGAGTTGTAGTTTAAAACTTTTATAGCCATTTTAATAAAATTAAGGTTTTTATTCGGCTCCAGTCCATAAATGCAGTTAAATGGATAAAGGCCCGCAGAACTGAAGGCTCTGTTAGCAACCATTAGCTCTGATTAGCGGTTAGCTCCAGTTAGCTAGCTAGCTCCGTTATAAAGAAATGGAGTGGAGGAGACTGCCACGGAGAGGGGTAACAACCAAACTATGTTTTTGAGATGAAAAAAGGCTGATTTGGTGATGGAGTTGATGGGAGTATGAAAAGAGAGGGTGGAGTCCAGGACAACACCAAGGTAACATGGCAAAAAGTATTTTACTAACGTTACATAGGAGCTATTTTTTTTATACGTTCATGTACACGACTCATAGCAACGGTGCCTCTGCTAAATAGTCTCTGGAAGGAACTTGTTTTGGTGGAACATGTGTACGTTCAAAAGTAGTTTTAGTCGTTCAACAGAAAACTCAGATTGGACAGATGTCTGGATTTACCCTGGAGAGATCTGAGGAGCAGTTAACCATAGTCATCACAAATCCACCGGAGGTTAGAACGCCAACACAAAGGAAGAGGAAGGTAACAAAGAGCCGGTCGGGAAAAAAGGACATATGGCGGAATTTCCAGTGGAACGTCGTGAATAATGACTACTTTAAATGTAAACATCAGTGTACTTGGGTTCTAGTTTTTAATCTCCAGTTGTGTCCTCTGATGTGTAGCTTGTGAAGACGCTACCAAACCAATGTTACTTGATCAATAAAAGAGCTAAGCTACTGGAAAGCTATTTGATTCAGGAAACAGCGACACTATTAACCAGTTAGTTAAACTAGTAGCTAGAGGTCGACCGATTAATCGGCCGATTTTTTGGCTTTTTT